>NW_028141489.1:0-35476 GCF_030444845.1 Prenolepis imparis | reverse complement strand
CGGGAAGCGTTTTGTAGATTGATTCTTTACAGTATCCCCATAAAAAGAAATCAAGAGGATTAAGATCCGGGGATCTTGCGGGCCAACGTATCGGGCCATACCGACCCATCCAACGTCCAGGAAACTGCTCGTTCAAGTAGTTTGTTACAATCCTGGCGTTGTGTGGTCCAGCACCGTCTTGTTGAAAGAACATTTTATTTCTTTCAAATAGTGGCACTTCTTCTAAAAAGTCTGGCAGATTTTCTCTCAAAAATTCCACGTACGTCTGGCCAGTTAAAATATCTGGTAGAATAACGGGCCCAAGTATTTGGGTACCCATTATTCCAGCCCAGATATTTATTTTCCAACGTACTTGGAAATTTTTGAGCCGCGTTACTCTGGGATTTTCTTCGCTCCAATAATGCATATTGTGCGAGTTAAAAATCCCTTCTTGTGTGAATAATGATTCATCACTGAATATCACACGGGAAGAAAATCTGGGATCTCGATCCACTTTTCTCAGAAAATTTTCGCAAAATGTTCGTCTTGCCTGATAATCTTCTGCTCGTAAATGTTGCACGCGTGTATAATGAAATGCGTGCAACTTTTCTTCTTTAAGCGTTCTTTGTACTGTTGAGTACGATACGTTGTGTTCTCGAGCAACCACCCGAATACTTGTTTCCGGATTTTGCTCGAAAGCACGTACAATTTGCTCCGTGTTTCGCAAATTTCTTGCATCACGATTTCTTCCTGTTTCGTGTTTATTCGGAAGGACATTGCCAGTCTCGTATAGTCTCTGAGCTGCTCGTAGTATGACAGGAGCTGACGGATGTCTTGCTCGATTTGGATATAATTCGGCGTATCGTCTTGCAGCTACGTGATACTGCCCGTGACACTCGCCAAGTGCCATTAGCATATCGTAGTATTCTTCGTTTGTGTACGCTGCCATATCGTCCTCTTAACGCTTGTAATAATCGAAGGATTATTGATTGCATTATCAATCTTCATTTTATTTATACAATCCGCGGGGTGTCGCGATTTCCCCCTCCACGCCTTCCGCGTCGAATAGCGGCACGCGACACCCGCGACAGCGGCCTCCCGCGAATCGTATAAATATAAGATGCAGATCGATAATGCAATCAATCATCCATCTGCTCCCGTCATACGAAGAACTCAGAGACAAAACGAGACTGGCAGTGTCCTTTCAACCAAACAAGAAAAAAAGTTGCACGCATTTCATTACACACGCGTGCAACATTTACGACCAGAAGATTATCATGCAAGACGAACGTTTTGCGAAAATTTTCTGAGAAAAGTAGATCGTTTCCCGAAGACGCTTCCCGAGGACGTCGACGACTTGGAAGATTGCGATATGCAATTTGGAATATCGAAGAGGAAGTAATGGAGAACGTCCAATTAAATTTACTTAAACGCATGAGAGCTTGCATAAGGATGGATGGTGCTCATTTTGAGCACCTATTATAAATTTTTTAAAGATATAAATTAATCCGCTCTTTTCAGAGCGACCAAAACCAATCCGCTCTTTTCAGAGCGATCAACATATTTATACGTGGAACATCTTGTTCGCAAAACAATAAAAAAACATAAAATAATTATTTTTCTCACGTCTCGCTGAGAAAAGAAAAAGCAAAACGTATAATGTTAAGTTATTTAAAAAAAAAAGTATTATAACGTATTATAATACGTTATAATACTTTTTTTTTTAATAACTTTGTTATACATTTTCTAAATTAGCGCATTCATAATACAAAGGCTTCGATTAATCACAAGACACGGTAGCGTCTCGCGGATCTCGCGTCAATCACGTTCGGCAACGCCGCGCGATTATTATCGTCGCGTCGGCGTCGCCGCAGTCTGTTGTCGTAGACTGTATTGTTGTCCGCGACGAGTAATGTACATTTAACGCGTTTTTTAAAAGTAATTTTTAATAATTAATCGGTAGTAACCGCGAATTGTGATTGAGTGTTGTGATAGATTAATAAATAATATTTGATCAAGTCTGAGAGAATTTTCTCTTAGAATTTACACTAAAAATAATGGTAATCGTGAGACAATATGGTATGGAAAAAATTTTATGAAAATTTCTCTGATTAATATTTATCACATTAAAAATAATAATATCTATCATAATAAAATATAAAATATGTTTGATTCATTTTACTAAACTGCATAGTAAAATTAATCAAACATATTTTATATTTTATTATGATAGATATTATTATTTTTAATGTGATAAATATTAATCAGAGAAATTTTGAAAAAATTCTTTCCATACCATATTGTCCCATGATTATCATGATTCTCAGGGTAAATTCTAAGAGAAAATTCTCTCTGATTGCGTGAGTGTATTCATCAAAGTGTCGATAATACAATTTATAAAAAAAGAATCGTTTATTATTCGGTGTGTCACGGTGTGTCAACGTCTGTGTCAACGTCAACGTTGTGATCCATTCCAGTCGTACAATTATTCATCAGAAGACATCTCTATAAGGTAAGAATAAGTAAGAGAGAGAGATAGAGAGAGAAAGAGGGTGTATGTACACACACACACACACACACACACACACACACACACACACACATCGCGTGGAGATAACAGCTGATCGCAACGAGCGCTTCGCGTAATCGCCCGCGTCGGATGAGTTGCGCCGCTCCTGCCTACCGGCCGTACCCGTGCCGTAATTCGCTAAATTTTTCCTTTTATAATTTGAAAACTAAGCTTCGGATAAAATTTTGGCAAAGGAAAAATCGTCTCAGAATTCATTCAGGAATACGACATTTTAAGGACAAACGGTTGTTTCGAATCACCCTGTATAGCATTATCTAATCCAATTTACACTATTTTATAAAGAGTTTTATGCGTTATTGTTATGTAGATATTATTAATAAAGTACTATAGTTAAATATTATTAATGTTATTTAATTTTATTGATAATTAATATTATTTAATTTACTCATAGAATATTAAAATATTAAAATATTACTAAATTATATATTACTTCGTTAATGTTTAAATATTATTAGTTTTAATAAATTTTTTTATGTTTTATTTAAAGTTATAGAAAAGACCAATTATTTTGTTAATTATACCATTAATTTTATTACTCATAGATAGAGAAGAATAGAAAGAGAGAAAAAAGAGAGAAAAAGGTGGAGGAGAAGAAGAGAAGAAGGCTTTTTAATTAAAATTGAAGAGAAAGAATAAGCAAAAGAAATAAAGAAAAAGGATTGATTGAATGACTGAAGGAAAAGAGAGAAGAAAAAATATAATATTAGGTAATATTTTTATTAAATTTTTAAAATGTTTTAATATTATTATATCTTTAATAATTTTTAAAATATTTTATTTATAGTTAATATAAAGGAGAGATGCATTATATTATTAATAGACAAAAATAGAAGAAGAGAAAGAGAAAAAGATAAAGGGAGAGTAGAAAAAAAATCTTTATTTAAGATTAAAGAAGAGGATGAATAAGCAAAAGAGAAAGAAGAAAAGAAAAGAAGAAAAAGAAAAAGGGAGAAGAAGGAATAAATATATTAAGTAATAAAATTTTTATTGAATTGTTTAAATGTTTCAATAGTATTATAATTTTAGTAACTTTTTAATTAATTTGTTTTTGTTTTATTTTATTAATGTTAAAAAAGAAACTAATTATTAATTATGTTATTAATTATATTATTAATAAATAGAGAAGAATAGAAAGAATGAGAGAGAGAGAGAGAAAAAAGAGTGAAAAAAGGAAGAAGAGAAAAAAGAGTAGAAAGCTTTATTTAAAATTAGAAAAGAGGATGAATAAGTAAAATATAGGAAGAAAGAGTGAAAAAGGGTAAAGAAAAAGAGAAGAATGAATTTAAAATTAGGTAATAATATTTTTATTAGATTTTTTAAATATTTGAATATTATAGTTTTTTAAAATGTTTTATTTATAAAGTTCTTAATGAAAACATAAATTATATTATTAATTATATTATTAGTAGATATAGAAGAATAGAAAGAAAGAGACTAAAGAGAAAAAGAGTGGAAATAAAAGAGAGAAAAAAGAAAAGGAGAAAAAGAGAAGAAAGTTTTATTTAAAATATAAGAAAAGAAAATAAGAGAATGAAAATGAATAAAGGAGAGAGAAAGAAAAAGGAAAAGTAGAAAAAAGCGAAAAGTTTTATTTAAAATTAAAGAAGAGATGGAGAATAAAAGAAAAAAGGTAAATGATTGAAGGAAAAGAGAGAATAAGGAATATATCAGATTATAATAATTATTAGGTATTAATTTTTTAATTGTTCGAATATTATTGTAATTTTAATAATCCTTTAAATATTTTATTTAAAGTTAAATGGGCTACTTTCGTGACAGAATTAAAATGTTCAGTTTAAAATGATCCGTGGCTATGATTTGTTAAATTTGAAATTTTATTAGAATCATCATAATTTCAGATTTGATCAATCACAGCACACTAATCACAGCGTACAATTCATTTTAATTTGAATTATTTTGATTTTGTCGTGTAAGGGCATAGGAGACGAATTATAATTATTAATTATATCATTAATTTTATCATTTACAGATAAAGAATAATAGAAAGAGAGAAAAAGAGGGAGATAGAAATACAGAGAAAAAAGAAAACAAAGCTTTATTTAAAATAAAAGAAGAGAAATATTAAGCAAAAGAGAGGGAGAAAAAAAAGATTATAGAAAAAGAGAGAAGAAGGAATATAAAATAAAGTAAATTATCTTTAAATATTTTATTAAAGTTAAAGAGATGAATTGTATATTATTAATTATATTATTAATAGATAAAGAAAGAAAGAGAGGGAGAGAGAGAAAAGAAAAGAAAAAAAGATAAAGGAAAATGAAGAGGAAAAAAGGAGGAAGTTTTATTTGAAATTAAATAAGAAAAAGAGAATAAATAAAAGAGAGGGTGAAAGAGAGAAAAAGACTGAAATAGGAAAGAAGGAATATAATATTAGGTAGTATTTTTTCAGAATTATAAAATATATTATTAAATATTATTAATAAGTTTTAAATATTATTTATATTATTTATATTATTTAATTTTTTAAGGTTCCTTGGCATTTGCTGCGGCCATGTTGGATTTTGACGTCGAAGATGAGAAAATACACGCTAAAAATTATTGCGTGCCATTTTTAGATAAAAAAATATTTTGATGAAACATAACTTCAGATGGCTTTAGCATACTTTTAAAATAGTCCGAAAACTATTCTTTCCCTTCGAAAATCAATCAACAATCGTAAAATGATCGTGATGCAGATTTTGTCATACGAAATGACTGCTCATGTGTAAAGACCAGATGAATTGGGTCTCATATTATAGTTATTTTACAGCTGTTGAGTGATTGTCAAAGGTAAAGAATAGTTTTCGGACTAATTTAAAAGTGTGTTAAAGCTGAAGTTGTGTTTCATCCAAATATCTTTTTATCTAAAAATAGCACGTAAGAATATTCAGCCTGTATTTTCTTGCCTCTGACGTCACAATCCAATATGGTTGCAGCGGGTATCCAGGAATATTATTAAAAATGTTATTTAATATTATTAATATTATTAATATTATGAATTTATTTATATTATTAAACATTATTAAATTTTATATTAAATTATTTAAATGTTTGAATAATAATAATAATGTTATTAATAATAATAATAATAATAATAATAACAATAGTAATGAATATTATAATAATTTTAATAATCTTTTTAATGTTTTTTATTTAAAGTTAAAGAAGAAAAGGCAAATGAAAGAGACTGATGAAGAGAAAGAGAGAGAAGGAAAAGAAAGATGCTTTATTTAAAGAGCTTTATTTATATCAAAAAATTCTTAAATTATTTGTATTAAATTACTTATTATGTACACGTATTATATGTGTGTATTTTTATTGTGATATTGCATGTGTATAAAGTTAATGTATTTGATATAAATACATTACAATTTTTTGTAGTGATTATAGTTATATTTGTTTATTTCGTAACGTATTTCAGGCCGTGAGTTCCAAAATTCACTGCCAGCGTTGAAAATCTATAATATACGTAACGTGAATTATATATTTTCAGCACTGGCAGTAAATTTTAAAACACGGCCATGATTTTGTGTAATGAAAAAGAATGAATGACAATGCGGATTGGTTATCTCGATGTTGTGCACTTACTTCGTGATTGATAAAAGTCTGTCATTATTGAGCGACGTATATTGATTGAGTTTAAATTTTTAAATCAAATAATTTATATAATCAATTGATATATAAAAAAAAACGGAGAACTATAGTTAACATGTAAGTATAATTATATATATATATGTATATATAGATTATATATTAAATATTACGTATTTTATTATTTTTCGTTATGTTTAAAAAATGGTTATGTTTTTATACATTATTATTAAGAAAGATTATTTAGTTTTTTTAATAAAAAATATTTTTGATAAATTTTATTTTAAAATTATATTAAAATTATATAATATATTAAAAGAGATTTTATTATTTTTAAAATTAATAATAAATAATAATAATTATTAATAATACTAAATAGTAATTATTAGTTATAATGTAATTTATATTAATATTGTTTCAATTATTTATTTCAGTATAATTTCGTTTCTTCAAGTTTGTGTTGTATTTTTGTGTTGTATTTTTTCATTGTGGATTTAAAGACGACAATAAAATAAACATCTTTAGGTAAGTTTTATTAAAAATTTTTATATTATCGTAATAAAATATATATAAAAATAAAAAAAATTTAGTTTTTTTAATAAAAATTTTTGGTAAATTTTATGTTAAGATTATATTGGTAAAACAATTAGAAACTTTTTATATTTATTTTTAAAATTTATAAGTAATAATTAATAATAATAATTAATAATAATAATTGCTAATTAATAGTAATTTATTAATTGTTATTTATAATGTAACTTATATTAATCCTTTTTTAATTATTTATTTCAGTGTTACTTTGTTTCTTCAAGTTTCGTGTGTATGCCATTGTGGATTTAAAGACAAAATTTGCAAAATAAATTTATAAAATAAATATTTTTAGGTAAGTTTTATTAAAAATGTTTATAAATATTATAATAAACTTTTATCTTATTGTCTGTGTATATGTGTGTGTGTGTGTGTGTGTGTGTGTGTGTGTGTGTGTGTGTGTGTGTGTGTGTTATACTCTTGGACAGACTCTATTATATATATATATATATATATATATATATATATATATATATATATTGTATATATAAAATATCCCCAAATTAAATATTAAAACTTCGGAAGCATACGGAAGATCAATAAAGTAAGAAAGAAAATCCTTTACATATTTTTACAATTTTGAAGCAAATTGCAAAAAAAAAATTTTTTTTACGAAAAACCAAAACGACACTAAAATTATTAAATTATCGAAAAGTATCATAAAATAAAAATTATAAAGCATAAAATTAAAAAAAAAATTTATTTTTCTATTTATTTAATTCAATTTAATTTTTTAAAATTTATTTTATGTATTTTAAAATTTTGTTAAATAAATTCTATAAATTAGGCCCAATTACGCTCTTGAACAGACTATATATATATACATATATATACATATGTATATACAGGGTGTATCAGAGCGACCGTAACAGCAGTTTTTTGAAGAAACTAAGCATTTTAGAGAAAAATGTTTCATACAAAAGTTGTAGGGCTTAAAATAACCTATTTAATGATCATATCAGTTTGACCTTGAATAGCACCGTCAAGGTCACATAAAAAATACTTTGAATTTTTTAAATGGAAACCCCCATTTTTTATTGCATATTCTTGTAGCTTACCTCGAGAGCTTTCCAAAACACTATAATAAAATATTTTTCTTTTAGGTACTTTTTAAGTTATAAAGTTTTGAAGTTAAGAATTTTTTTACATAAAATGTAAAATATCTTGTAAAATATTCAGTTTTTGGT
The DNA here is from genome assembly GCF_030444845.1 of Prenolepis imparis. Taxonomy (NCBI): domain Eukaryota; kingdom Metazoa; phylum Arthropoda; class Insecta; order Hymenoptera; family Formicidae; genus Prenolepis; species Prenolepis imparis. The sequence goes on along the minus strand of NW_028141489.1, from coordinate 27,544 downwards.
AATCTTACCTTAATATTTTTATGCACAGAATAATGAGACCAATCAATTGGTGTAAAGAAACCACATAATTGCTTTAAAAAAAATATGTTGCAAATTACATACTTTTTTTTAAAGCAACTATGTAGTTTCTTTACAGTCTTTACACCAATTGATTGGTCTCATTATTCTGTGCATAAAAGTGTTAAGGTACGATTACCGAAAACTGAATGTTTTACAAGATATTTTATATTTTATGTCAAAATACTGTAAACTTCAAGCTTTTGTAATTCGAAAAGTACTTGAGAGAAAAATATTTTATTATAGTGCTTTGGAAAGCTCTCGAGGTAAGCTACAAGAATATGCAATAAAAAATGGGGGTTTCCATTTAAAAAATTCAAAGTATTTTTTATGTGACCTTGACGGTGCTATTCAAAGTCAAACTGATATGATCATTAAATAGGTTATTTTAAGCCCTACAACTTTTGTATGAAACATTTTTCTCTAAAATGCTTAGTTTCCTCAAAAAACTGCTGTTACGATCGCTCTGATACACCCTGTATATGTATGTATGTATGTATGTATGTATGTATGTATGTATGTTTGTATGTATGTATATATGTATATAATCTGTTCAAAAGCGTAATTGGGCCTAATTTATAGAATTTATTTAACAAAATTTTAAAATACATAAAATAAATTTTAAAAAATTGAATTGAATTAAATTAATAGAAAAATAAATTTTTTTTTTTTTAATTTTATGCTTTATAATTTTTATTTCATGATACTTTTCGATAATTTAATAATTTTAGTGTCGTTTTGTTTTTTGGTGAAAACATTTTTTTTTGCAATTTGCTTCAAAATTGTAAAAATAAGTAAAGGATTTTTTTTTTACTTTATTGATCTTCCGTATGCTTCCGAAGTTTTAATATTTAATTTGGGGATATTGTATATATACAAGGTGTTCCGAACCTACCTACCAAACCACTGATTTATAGTAAATTCTTGACGTCATTCTGACACGACTTTTTGTTAATGAAAATGTCAAGGGAGATCATTTTTTTTGCAACGTCTCAATTTTTACTATCATATATCTTTGTAATTAAGACTTAAATTAAAATTCTATTAAAGTAAACTCTATCTAAAATTAACTAAAAAATAGTTTTGTTAATATTATAATTCTACATAATTTGTGAAAAATCCTTCATTTTCAATCGCTTATAACTTGAAAATTATTCATGCGTCGACATTTTCATTGAAAAAAATAGTCTCAAAATAACGTCGGAAATCTATTGTAAATCAGTGATTCGGTAAATACGGGATACTCTGTATATATACTCTGTATATTATTTATTTTAAACTTTTATTTTAATATTTGATTTTTTGTTGCTTTAATTTTAGTATTTTAATACATTATCTGTTGCTTTAATTTTAATAAATTATTACATTATTATTGAATTGAAAACAGTAGTAATATAGATAAAATATTTTATATATATATATATATATATATATATATATATATAATATCACAAGGCTATACGAGCCAAATGCAGTTGTCAGTGCGTCGATTCCAACGAAGAATTAATATTTTCGTTGGAAAATAAGTACTTGTGCACATAGGTACGAGTTGTGCTTGGTACTTTTGCCAAGCCTTTTTATTTAGGAATAAATCTCATACTGAGATTTAAATTCCTAATATTTCCCTCCGACCCCCCTAAAGAAGTGTAGGCGAGAAAAATATAGATCCGAAAGTCGCGGAATCGGGAATATTTTGTTTATGAATAAAATATTTTATGTTTATTACAATATTTTATGTATATTATTAAAATGTTATATACATTATAATAAAATACTATATCATAAAGTTTTTTATTTCAAAAAGATTTTACTCAAATTATTTTATCTTTTTATCATTTTGATAATATTATATAATAAAATGTTTATTAAATTTAAATGTATTAATATTTCTAATTTTTTTGTTTCAGGAACACAAAGGACAAATTTTAAAAGAAGAAGGAGTGTATTAAAGAATATATTAAATTTAACATAATTAAGTTAAAAATTTATATTGTAATATACTGTTTTTCATTGTTTCTATTTTGTTTCTATTTTTCATCGTATTATTTTATTATATTGTTTTTGTTTGTTTATGTATATCATTTAATTTAAAAAATATAGATATATAATATAAATAAGTATAGATATACATATAATATAAATAATATATAATATAGATATATTATAAGTAGTGTATATATATATTTAATTTGATTTGTAAATATATGTTTGTTATAAATATATTAAGTTAAATAATTATAACAATATATAATTATTATATATGTAAAACTTCAAATTTAAATAAAGATTATGATGATGACGATGATGATGAAAATGACGATGATGAAAATGACGATGATGATAATGATAATGATGACGATGACGATGATGATAATGATGATGATGATAATGATGATGATGATGATGATGATAGTGATGATGTTGATAATGATAAGGATAATAATGATGATAGTAATGAATAACAATGATGCTTGTGATAATAATAATAAATAATATTTAAAACAATAAATTGATAGTAATTAAATAATTAAGTTAAATAAATTACTTTATACTTAATTATAAATATTGGTTAATAGCAGTGATGTGCCGTATAATTTACGTCCATTCTTTACGTAATTTTTTACGCGTAATAAATTAATTTTTTACCTTATTTATTTTTTACAATTTTTACATAAAAACGTAAACAATGTAAACAATGTAAAAAATAGCCTAAATTACTAACAAAATTATATAAACTGGACAAACTTTATATTATTTTATTTTAAAAGTAATAGTACAAAAGGTTAAATGCACACGAACCACGAACATAAATTTTTCCAAAGAACATAAATTTTTATATTCTTAGTGTTTATATTCGTAGTGATAAATTTTTAAAATTTATATAAAATAAAAATAAAAACTTTGAAACAAAATGAAAACTATAGACTCTAATAAAGCAAAAACAAATCATATATTACATATCAGTCATATTTCATAATGTCATAATCTCATAATATAACGTCATAACTCATAAACTCATAACCAGTGATGTGCCGTATAATTTACGTCCATTCTTTACGTAATTTTTTACGCGTAATAAATTAATTTTTTACCTTATTTATTTTTTACAATTTTTACATAAAAACGTAAAGAATGTAAACAATGTAAAAAATAGCCTAAATTACTAACAAAATTATATAAACTGAACAAACTTTATATTACTTTATTTTAAAAGTGTAACGGGCTCACTTTTCGAGGCGCGGACAGACGTCAGTCGGGAGTCAGGGCTCGAGAAAAGAGTTTCCTTGGGAGACACAGACTGCGATAATGGTCGTTGAATAAATAATTAATTTATTATATTTGGTTCTTGTGTATCGCGTACAATAGACGTTTGTGTGCGTGTGTATGTGTGCGCTGGCGTCGGTTAATTGCGTGCGCGTTTCGGAGAATGATTCTATGAATAGTTTAACTTCCCGCGAGTCGTAACTGCTATGCGTTTGATATCGGCGCGCTTGATTCCGGTTGCGTCGCGATGCGGTCTCGGGGTTTTTATATGCGGCTGCGGTTGAAGCGCGGACGTGCTATGCAGTGGATGCGGTCCGGCTGTTTATTGGGTGCGGGTAGGAGTTCGATTAGCCGAGAACTCTCGGCGGAGGTGGAGAACGCTCTACCCCCTTGTCTCGAAGGTTTTCTGAATGCGGGGGGGGGGGGGGATTGTGACGGTTTTCGCGAAAGTGTCGAGAACGCTCGACGGAGGCAGAGAACGCTCTACCCCTATTTTCCTTTCGGATGCTTCGTCTGGGTTTAAAGGTCGCCAGGTGCTGTACTAGCTCTGGAGGGGGTTGCGAGATCCGGAAGATCTCAGGAAGCTCTGCCGCCAGTCGCCATTGTGTCGCCTTTTATACCAAAAAATCCGCGGTATCGGTAATTCTCGGCAATTATTCGGCATGGTTCGGCGTGATATATTTACCGTTATTTGACAGCGCGCGCAAGCGATTGATAGCACGTGTTTCGGGCCGCCGTTTCGGAAGCCTTCGGGCCGGTACGGTCGGATTCGGTTCCCGAACGGCGGCAACTGGTTACGGCTGTGATCTCGGCCGTGTATTTTTCGATTAAAGGATGTGGCGCTCGGCGCCTCTGCCCTTTGTCCGGCTGGTGTTAGCCGGACGGCAGCTTCCGACGATGTCGTGTCGGGAATACGTGACGATGGGGAGGACGCATCGTTACAAAAGTAATAGTACAAAAGGTTAAATATTGTTTCCTACCAGCCATTTTTAACTTTTTTAACATATATTGAAAATATTGGATGATTGCAAAAGTTCGTGCCCGATTTGCATAGATGGTGGTAATAACTTCAAATCGGGCACGAACTTTTGCAATCATCCAATAATAATAAATTTTCCGTGTGAACTGTCAATACCGGAATCTGGAATTGCACAAGCCAAGAGTACAAGAGTATAACTTAACCTTTTTTTTTTTTTTTTTTTTTAACGTGTGGAAATGCGCGACCGCATACCCTCACACCTCGGGGGAGGTGAGAGGGTTATGTGGGGCTGGGATCAACGCCCACCGGGACTCAAATGCGTCCCGGGGACTCCCCCGACCCACTAAAACCACACGGTGGCCCTCTGAGCGCTTGTGCAGCGGCCCCGGGAATCGCTTTCGCATACGCCGGGGTCGCTGCTCGCTGAGCTTGCGCTCCAAACCTTGATAAAAAAGGACCGGGTTTTACCCCGGTCCTGGAAGGAAGAGAATGGGGCCACCCATTCTCTTCCCCCTCGTGAGAGCCCGCGTGCAATGGATCTCCGGAGCCCCCGCTCCAAAGATCCTGCGAGCCCTCCGCCCCCCCGTATCACGGTTCCCTCCGCCCTCGGAGGGGGTTAGGATTCGGCCGTGACACGGGGGGCACCTCCCGGGAGACCCCTCGAGAGAGGGAGTTTCCCTAAGCGGAAGGGAGGGGCCCGTGAACCTCGCCCCGTGGGGCGAGGATCGTGTCCCCTCCGTTCCGCCTCTCTTTTGGTTTTCTCCCGGGGATCGGGCTCCCTCCGCCCCCGAAGGGGGGTTGGGATTCGGCCACGGTCCCCGAGAGAACCTCCTCGCGAGGGGAGGAGTCGTCCCCCGAGAGGAACGACTCCCCCCCCGCCTCCGAGGAGTATAACTTAACCTTTTTTTTTTTTTTTTTTTTGCGTCAGGAATGTGTTAAACACATACCCTCCACCTCGGGGGAGGCTTCGGGTTATGCGGGGATGGGAAAGGGCGGAAGGCCCATTTCCCGACCCGCTAAACCTGACGGTGGTCCTCCTGGCGCTACTCGGAAGCCCCGGGAATCGCTTTCGCATGCACACGGGGCCTCCGAAGCGCCGTGACGCACCACTTTCTGGTGCGTCCCCTCCGTTTGATAGGACAATGTCCTATCAGGCAGAGAGGAGTGGGGACCACCACCACTCCTCTCCCCTCCGTGGGGGGGCGGCGTGCAATGGGACCCGGGAGCCCCCGCTCCTAAGTCCCTGCCGCCCCCCCCGGCCCCCAATGTTGCCGCTCCCTCCGCCCCCAAAGGGGGGTTGGATTTGGCGACAACAGAGGAGGCCCCCTCTCTCGACGGCGGCCACTCCCTCCCCCCGGGAGAACCCCATAAGGGGTATACTCCCGGTGGAAGGGCCACAAACCACCGCCTACCTCGCAGGGGGGGAACCGCGTGCAATGGGGATCAAGCCGGAGCTTGGACCCCCTGCGGCTCCCTCCCAATGCCAGACGCCATGACTCCCCCCCTCCCCAAAGGGGTTAGGAGTTCGGCCAGTGGCGTCCGGCACTAACGCCGAGGCCTCTCCGAGGAGACGCCCCAGCTGGACGGGGACGCAAGGCCGCCCGCCCTCCCACCGGCTAACTCTTACGAGCCACCGGCGGGCGGGCAAGCGGCCAACCGCCCCCGTCCCTCCTTCTACTCATTGAGGGAAGGGCGCTATGAACTCACAGCGCTCCTCCCTCCTCCCCCCACTCCCCCTTTAATGGGGGAGACAGTCAGGCCCACGCGCCCGGGGGGCCTCCACCTCGGCTGTTTCGCCGAGGGGACCCCCCCGAGCCCGCGGCCGGGTTCCCTCCTCAATCCCCCCGGGGTGCGCGAGGGCGCCCCAGCGCATCCCGGCCCCCCAAGTTGGTGCACAGACGGCCGTCGGAGGTCCACACACAGTGGACACCGAGGGCCGCCCACGCACTCCGACGCCCTGTGGCCAGGGGCGGCGCAGCGATAACACCGTCCGCCCCTGTCCACCAGCGAGGTGCACCGGTACCGCACGTGCCCAGGGCACAGGCACCGGTAGCACCTCGCTGTCCCCATTGCATTGGCGGCCGTGGCCCCGCCGAGGGACACGGCCCCCACAACACCCTTAACCCTAACTCCATCTCCATTACTACCTTCCCCACCCCTGACACCAGCGCCAACGCCGACGCCAACGCCAACCCCCGCTCCCACAATCCCCACAACCCTTCTCCTCTTTTTACCACCACCTCGCCCCACAACCTCCACCCATTCCCCCTTATCGCCCCCATCAGAGGACGAACCGGACAAGTCCGGCTCCTTCCTCTCCATCCTTTCTTTCTTCCTCCTCGCACCCGCCTTGTTCTCAGCGATCCGCTTCTCGAGCAAGGCGAGCCTTTCCGTGTTGGAATCCAGTCTGGACATTATGTCGTCCAGCCCATCCTTCATTTTGTCCCGAGGCGGAGTCTCCGGTGACGCGGCCCGACCGATGACTTCTTCCGTCATCGTGGCCGCATCACAAACCCTCACCTCGGGCCGACGCTTGAGCCGCTCGCATTCGCTCTCAAACAAGCATGCCCTGCGAGCCAGCTCCATCGTCCCCTCCGTTATGTCATTGATTTTATTCGTCAATGCGTCCAGTATTTTAACTTGGTCCTCCGTAATGTCCACATTTGCCACGAGCTTGTGGATCAATTCCTCCGCATCACATCGATCGTCGACACATCTCACGGTAATATCGCGCGAAGGACGATCGGCCAGAGACTCCTCGTACCAAGTACCCATTTCTGGTCCAAAGAGCTCCTCCATCTGAAGGGCCCCAAGCTGTTCCCTCTTTTTTGCCTCTTGCTGCCCGTCGTTCGATGACGACAGGGTAGAGGCCGGGACTATACCCCCCTCCCTGCCGGGCCCTGAAGCATCCGAGTTCTTCTGGGCCGGTACTACCTTCTTTATCTTTTTGCCTCCCATATTTGTGTTTTTATTTCGGGGTGAGCTCCCCTAGGGTGGTGGGCCTAGGCCCTTAGGCAGCCGCCCACTGCCATCACACACTCATTCATACATAGCCCCCATGTTTGTCTACTCCCCCGACGGCCCGTCCGGCATGGGTGGCCCTACCGGGGCGAACCCCGCCGGCATGGCCCGTCAGGATCATCGTTAGACAATCATGGGAACTTCACGCATACCGCCTTTCCAGGCATGGAAAGGCCTTGTACCAAGAATTCTTGGTACTGGTCGCTCTTAGCACCCAGTACGACAGTGTACTGGGTGAGCCCTCTCACCACGACAAGGTGGCGACCGACGAGAGGGGAGTATAACTTAACCTTTTTTTTTTTTTTTTTTTTTGCGTCAGGAATGTGTTAAACACATACCCTCCACCTCGGGGGAGGCTTCGGGTTATGCGGGGATGGGAAAGGGCGGAAGGCCCATTTCCCGACCCGCTAAACCTGACGGTGGTCCTCCTGGCGCTACTCGGAGGCCCCGGGAATCGCTTTCGCATGCACACGGGGCCTCCGAAGCGCCGTGACGCACCACTTTCTGGTGCGTCCCCTCCGTTTGATAGGACAGTGTCCTATCAGGCAGAGAGGAGTGGGGACCACCACCACTCCTCTCCCCTCCGTGGAGGGGCGGCGTGCAATGGGACCCGGGAGCCCCCGCTCCTAAGCCCCTGCCGCCCCCCCGGCCCCCAATGTTGCCGCTCCCTCCGCCCCCAAAAGGGGGGTTGGATTTGGCGACAACAGAGGAGGCCCCCCCTCTCGACGGCGGCCGCTCCCTCCCCCCGGGAGAACCCCATAGGGGGTATACTCCCGGTGGAAGGGCCACAAACCACCGCCTACCTCGCAGGGGGGGAACCGCGTGCAATGGGGATCAAGCCGGAGCTTGGACCCCCTGCGGCACCCTCCCACTGCCAGACGCCATGACTCCCCCCCTCCCCAAAGGGGTTAGGAGTTCGGCCAGTGGCGTCCGGCACTAACGCCGAGGCCTCTCCGAGGAGACGCCCCGGCTGGACGGGGACGCAAGGCCGCCCGCCCTCCCACCGGCTAACTCTTACGAGCCGCCGGCGGGCGGGCAAGCGGCCAAGCGCCCCCGTCCCTCCTTCTACTCACTGAGGGAAGGGCGCTATGAACTCACAGCGCTCCTCCCTCCTCCCCCCACTCCCCCTTTAATGGGGGAGACAGTCAGGCCCACGCGCCCGGGGGGCCTCCACCTCGGCTGTTTCGCCGAGGGGACCCCCCCGAGCCCGCGGCCGGGTTCTCTCCTCATTCCCCCCGGGATGCGCGAGGGCGCCGCCCTAGCACATCCCGGCCCCCCAAGTTGGTGCGCAGACGGTCGTCGGAAGTCCACACACAGTGGACACCGAGGGCCGCCCACGCACTCCGACGCCCTGTGGCCAGGGGCGGCGCAGCGATAACACCGTCCGCCCCTGTCCACCAACGAGGTGCACCGGTACCGCACGTGCCCAGGGCACAGGCACCGGTAGCACCTCGCCGTCCCCATTGCATTGGCGGCCGTGGCCCCGCCGAGGGACACGGCCCCCACAACACCCTTAACCCTAACTCCATCTCCATTGCCACCTTCCCCACCCCTGACACCAGCGCCAACGCCGACGCCAACGCCAACCCCCGCTCCCACAATCCCCACAACCCTTCTCCTCTTTTTACCACCACCTCGCCCCACAACCTCCATCCATTCCCCCTTATCTCCCCCATCAGAGGACGAACCGGACAAGTCCGGCTCCTTCCTCTCCATCCTCTCTTTCTTCCTCCTCGCACCCGCCTTGTTCTCAGCGATCCGCTTCTCGAGCAAGGCGAGCCTTTCCGTGTTGGAATCCAGTCTGGACATTATGTCGTCCAGCCTGGACTCCAGCCCATCCTTCATTTTGTCCCGAGGCGGAGTCTCCGGTGACGCGGCCCGACCGATGACTTCTTCCGTCATCGTGGCCGCATCACAAACCCTCACCTCGGGCCGACGCTTGAGCCGCTCGCATTCGCTCTCAAACAAGCATGCCCTGCGAGCCAGCTCCATCATCCCCTTCGTTATGTCATTGACTTTGTTCATCAATGCGTGCAGTATTTTATCTTCGTCCTCCGTAATGTCCACAGTTTCCGCGAACTTGTAGGTCAATTCCTCCGCATCACATCGACTGTTGACACATCTCGCGGTAATATCGCGCGAAGGACGATCGGCCAGAGACTCCTCGTACCAAGAACCCATTTCTGGTCCAAAGAGCTCCTCCATCTGAAGGGCCCCAAGCTGTTCCCTCTTTTTTGCCTCCTGCTGCCCGTCGTTCGATGACGACAGGGTAGAGGCCGGGACTATACCCCCCTCCCTGCCGGGCCCTGAAGCATCCGAGTTCTTCTGGGCCGGTACTACCTTCTTTATCTTTTTGCCTCCCATATTTGTGTTTTTATTTCGGGGTGAGCTCCCCTAGGGCGGTGAGCCTAGGCCCTTAGGCAGCCGCCCGCTGCCATCACTCACACATTCATACATAGCCCCCATGTTTATCTACTCCCCTAACGGCCCGTCCGGCATGGGTGACCCTACCGGGGCGAACCCCGCCGGCATGGCCCGTCAGGATCATCGTTAGACAATCATGGGAACTTCACGCATACCGCCTTTCCAGGCATGGAAAGGCCTTGTACCAAGAATTCTTGGTACTGGTCGCTCTTAGCACCCAGTACGACAGTGTACTGGGTGAGCCCTCTCACCACGACAAGGTGGCGACCGACGAGAGGGGAGTATAACTTAACCTTTTTTTTTTTTTTTTTTTTTGCGTCAGGAATGTGCTAAACACATACCCTCCACCTCGGGGGAGGCTTCGGGTTATGCGGGGATGGGAAAGGGCGGAAGACCCATTTCCCGACCCGCTAAACCTGACGGTGGTCCTCCTGGCGCTACTCGGAAGCCCCGGGAATCGCTTTCGCATGCACACGGGGCTTCCGAAGCGCCGTGACGCACCACTTTCTGGTGCGTCCCCTCCGTTTGATAGGACAATGTCCTATCAGGTAGAGAGGAGTGGGGACCACCACCACTCCTCTCCCCTCCGTGGGGGGGCGGCGTGCTATGGGACCCGGGAGCCCCCGCTCCTAAGTCCCTGCCGCCCCCCCCGGCCCCCAATGTTGCCGCTCCCTCCGCCCCCAAAAGGGGGGGTTGGATTTGGCGACAACAGAGGAGGCCCCCTCTCTCGACGGCGGCCGCTCCCTCCCCCCGGGAGAACCCCATAAGGGGTATACTCCCGGTGGGAGGGCTACAAACCACCGCCTCTCTCGCAGGGGGGGAACCGCGTGCAATGGGGATCAAGCCGGAGCTTGAACCCCCTGCGGCTCCCTCCCACTGCCAGACGCCATGACTCCCCCCCTCCCCAAGGGGTTAAGAGTTCGGCCAGTGGCGCCCGGCACTAACGCCGAGGCCTCTCCGAGGAGACGTCCCGGCTGGACGGGGACGCAGGGCCGCCCGCCATCCCACCGGCCAACTCTTACGAGCCGCCGGCGGGCGGGCAAGCGGCCAAGCACCCCCGTCCCTCCTTCTACTCACTGAGGGAAGGGCGCTATGAACTCACAGCGCTCCTCCCTCCTCCCCCCACTCCCCCTTTAATGGGGGAGACAGTCAGGCCCACGCGCCCGGGGGGCCTCCACCTCGGCTGTTTCGCCGAGGGGACCCCCCCGAGCCCGCGGCCGGGTTCTCTCCTCATTCCCCCCGGGATGCACGAGGGCGCCGCCCTAGCGCATCCCGGCCCCCCAAGTTGGTGCGCAGACGGTCGTCGGAGGTCCACACACAGTGGACACCGAGGGCCGCCCACGCACTCCGACGCCCTGTGGCCAGGGGCGGCGCAGCGATAACACCGTCCGCCCCTGTCCACCAACGAGGTGCACCGGTACCGCACGTGCCCAGGGCACAGGCACCGGTAGCACCTCGCCGTCCCCATTGCATTGGCGGCCGTGGCCCCGCCGAGGGACACGGCCCCCGCAACACCCTTAACCCTAACTCCATCTCCATAACCACCCTCCCCACCCCCGACACCAGCGCCAACGCCGATGCCAACGCCAACCCCCGCTCCCATAATCCCCACAACCCTTCTCCTCTTTTTACCACCACCTCGCCCCACAACCTCCACCCATTCCCCCTTATCTCCCCCATCAGAGGACGAACCGGACAAGTCCGGCTCCTTCCTCTCCATCCTCTCTTTCTTCCTCCTCGCACCCGCCTTGTTCTCAACGATCCGCTTCTCAAGCAAGGCGAGCCTTTTCGTGTTGGAATCCAGTCTGGACATTATATCGTCCAGCCTGGACTCCAACCCATCCGTCGATCTGCCTGGAGGCGTTGCTGGTGGTGTCTTCCCAGCCACCGCTGCGTCCGCCTCCACATCCATCTCCGCATCTATGGGTTCGCCGATCTCTCCCGTTTCCGGGGATGCGGCCCGATCGATGACCTCCTCAGTCATCGTGGCCGCATCACAACGGACCCTCGACTCACCCTGTTTCGACTCGAGCCGATGCCGGAGCCGCCCGCAATCGCTCTCAAACGCGAACGCCCTGCGAGCCAGCTCCATCATCGTCGCCGCCATTTCGTTGATGTCATCCAACAAACTTTGCAGTATTTTGCAATCCTCCGACGGTTTAGTTGCCGCGAACTTGACGAACCGCTTCTCCAACAATCCGTACTCGCCGACATAACTCTGGACAATCTCGGTCGTATCAAGATCGGCCAAAGACTCCTTGAACCATTCACCCATCCCCGGTCCAAAGAACTCCTCCATCTGTCGAGCCCAGAACTCCTTCCTCCTTGCCGCCTGCTGCCCGTCGTTCGATGACGACAGGGTAGAGGCCGGGACTATACCCCCCTCCCTGCCGGGCCCTGAAGCATCCGAGTTCTTCTGGGCCGGTACTACCTTCTTTTTCTTTTTACCTCCCATATTTTGTTTTTATTTCGGGGTGAACTCCCCTAGGGCGGTGAGCCTAGGCCCTTAGGCAGCCGCCCGCTGCCATCACTCACACATTCATACATAGCCCCCATGTTTATCTACTCCCCTAACGGCCCGTCCGGCATGGGTGACCCTACCGGGGCGAACCCCGCCGGCATGGCCCTTCAGGATCATCGTTAGACAATCATGGGAACTTCACGCATACCGCCTTTCCATGCATGGAAAGGCCTTGTACCAAGTAATCTTGGTACTGGTCGCTCTTGGCACCCAGTACGACAGTGCACTGGGTGAGCCCTCCCACCACGACAAGGTGGCGACCGACGGGAGAGGAGTATAACTTAACCTAACCTAACCTAGCCTAACCTTTCTTTACTAATTTTCTACATATTTTACATGTTTACATTCTTTACGTAAAAATTTACGTTTTTTACGTAAAAAATAAAAAATTATTTTTTTACGTGTAAACGCACATCACTGGTTAATAGTTACTTAATAATTAATAATTATATTTTATAATTAAATACATAATATATTATCAATTATTTATAATTATTTATTAATAATAATTAATAATTATATAATAATTTTTAATATATATATATTTAAATATTAAAAAAAAAAATTACATTTTCAAATTTATATATCTATATTTTTATAAAAATGCCAAGACGTAGAATAGAACGAAATTTAGAAGAAGAAGAAAAGTTAAAACAACAACGTCGTGAAAAAAAAGCTGATAATCAACGTCAGCGTCGACAAGCTATAAAAGCAAAAAATAATGATAGTAGTTTACAAAACAAAATTAATCAAGGATATAATATTATTGATCTTGCAAGTGTTAGTGAAATACATAATAATCGTGCAGCAACACATGCTATTTCATTACATCAAAAACATACAGAATATCAATATCAATATCGATTACGAAAAAAAAACAGCCACAGTTAAATATAAATAATATAACATTAGTGGATAATATAGAAGAATATTATATTGGTTCTATGGATGTATGTTGTATTCATTGTAATGCAAAACATTTCGCCGCTGAAAAAATATCTAATAAAGGAAATTCATTTCATGATTGTTGTAATCATGGTGCAATATATCTTCAGCCATTACCTAAATTTCCTCAATTTCTTTATTCTTTGTTCAATGGAACTCATGTGAAATCTAATAATTTTTTTCAACATATTCGTAGTTATAATAGTTCATTTTCATTTGCATCATTTAACACCAATTTAATTAACTTTGAAGATAGACGACCTGGTCCATATTGTTTTAAGATACAAGGGCAGGTTTATTATCAAATTAATACAGCATTATATGCTGCAGAAAATGAAACTCCTACTTATAGTCAACTTTTTATTGTGGATTCAAATGAAGCGATAAATTATCGTCTTAATCAGAATCACATATGAATATTGAAATTTTACAAAATCTTGAATGTATAATGCGAAATAATAATATATTTGCACAGTCATATCAAATGATGGGTGAAGAACTAGAAAATCAACGGCAATTAGCAATAGAATCAGGTCAATCGTTACCAGAATTACAATTATTATTTACTTTAAAACCAGGAATAGATCGACGTCGATATAATTTTCAAAAAACTAATGAAGTTGCTGCTATTTTTTCTACAACTGCTGATGGAGAAATTCCAGAATCCTACGTTACAATACGTAATAAAAATACTAAAACTTTGGAAAAAGTTAGTATTATGGATCCTAATGTTGAACCATGGATATATCCATTGTTTTATCCATATGGTACTCAAGGATGACATCGTCATTTAACAAAATTAAATAGTAATAAACGAATAACTAGAGGACAATATATTAAATATCGCATGGCTATTCGTAATGAATTTAATGTTTTTATATTAGGTCGTCGCCTATTTCAACAGTGGCTCGTAGATAGTTATATAAAAATGGAAAAAGATAGAATTGATTATTGCAAAGCTCATCAAATAGAATTACGTATTGAAACATATCAAGGTTTAAGAGATTATCTACAAACTACAGCAAATAACTTAAATGATCGTGTTGGAAAAATGGTTATACTTCCATCTACGTTTACTGGATCACCACGTAATATGTTACAACATTATCAAGATGCAATGGCAATTGTTAGTAAATTTGGTAAACCAGATCTTTTTATTACTATGACTTGCAATCCAAAATGGCGTGAAATTGAGGAAAATCTTTTGTCTGGTCAACAAGCTTGTGATAGACCTGACATATGTGCTCGTGTTTTTAATATTAAAAAGGATTATTTAATTGATTTGATTGTTAAGCAAAAGTTTTTTGGTGAAGTAGCAGCGTTTGTGTACGTTATTGAATTTCAAAAACGTGGGTTGCCACATGTTCATATACTGATTACATTAAAATATAATTTCAAAATAACAACTCCACAGATCGTTGATAAATTTCTTTCTGCTGAAATTCCTGATTCATGTGAAAATCGAATCTTACATGATATAGTTATGAAACATATGATTCATGGACCTTGTGGTGATTGGTGTTTGGTAGATGGAAAATGTTCGAAACATTATCCGAAACCTTATTTGGAAGAGACTAGAATGGATGAAGATGCTTATCCTTATTATCGTCGACGAAATAATGGTAAAACTTTTGAACGTCCTGGTGGATATATAGTTGATAATCGTTATGTTGCTCCATATTGTCCTATTTTATCGATTATATTTAATTGTCATATTAATATTGAGGTAGTTTCAAGTATTAAATCAGTTAAATATTTATATAAATATATTTATAAAGGACATGATGTTGCTGCTATAACTATTGAACCAATAACAGAAAATGTAATTATTGATCATGATGAGATACATAATTATATCGAAGCTCGTTATATTGGACCTGTAGAAGCTACTTGGCGTATTCTTGGTAAAAAATTACAGGATAAAAGTCATAGTATAATACGTTTGCCAGTCTCCATCTTCCTAATGAACATAATATTATAATTGAAAATGAAATTACTGAAGACGCAATGACTGTTGCTTTAAATCAAGTTACTATGTTAATAGATTACTTCTCATTGAATTTACGTGATGAAGAAGCAAGATTATATTTATATGTAGAAATTCCATGCTATTATACATTTAAAAAAGAGAAAATTAATAATAGAAATATATCACGTTGGGTAAAACGCAAAAGTCATTATAATTGCGTAGGACGAATGTATTCCGTTAGTCCAACACAAACAGAATTATTTCATTTACGATTATTATTACTCACAATAAAGGGGGCTACAAGTTTTAATGATTTAAGAACTGTAAATGGACAACTTTATCAATCGTTTGCAGCTGCATGTTTGGCTTTAGGTTTGATAGAAGATGATGATGAATGGAAACAAGTTATGAATGAAGCTGTTGGATGGATGATGCCAGGACAACTTCGTAGATTATTTGCACGTATATTATTACATTGTCAACCATTACATCCAAAAGAGTTATGAGAAGATTTTAAAGTAGCACTGTCTGAGGATTACTGTCGACATTTTGGTATCTTACAAGGACAAGAGAAAGCATATATGCAGATTAATAGTATACTTTGTGTTGAAGGTAAAAGTTTTGCTGATTTCCCACAAATGAACCAATTGACAGAAAATAACAAAGAAAATGATTATACAAGTCTTGAACAATCTATGGAAATTGGTACTAAACAATATAAACAGTTAAATGAGAAGCAAAAAGAAATAGTTGATCTTGTATTAAATAAATTAGATAATAATAATAATAATAATAATAGTTTTTATATCGATGGTCCGGGTGGATCAGGTAAAACTTTTATTTATACAACTATTTATCATTTAGCTAAAATTAGAAATAAACACGTATGTACGATGGCTTTTACTGGCATTGCAGCTACGTTACTGCCTGCTGGAAAAACGGTGCATAAAACATTTGGATTGCCGGTTCCGTTATTTGCTGATTCATCCTCTTCTATTAAAATCCAATCAAAGGAAGCTCAGTATTTGAAAGAAATAGATATTTATATTTGGGATGAAGCACTAATGGCACCACGATATGCTTTAGAAATTATGGATCGAACATTGCGCGATATTATGAATAATGATTTACCATTTGGCGGAAAAATTGTTTTATTGGGTGGTGATTTCAGACAACTTTTACCTATTAAAATTCGTGGTACTCGAAGTGAAGTTGTAAATCTTTCTATTAAGTTTAGTTCTGTTTGGAAATATTTCATAAACTATTCTTTAAAAGAAAATATGCGAGTTTTTCCGGAAGAAATTGAATTTGCAAAATATCTATTGGATATGGGAGATGGTCTATTAAATGATTCCAATGATAATATACAAATTCCTGAATGTTGTATAGCACCTATTTATGTTGATATTGTAGAAGATATTTTTGGTGATTTAATACGAAAAAAGGAATTTAACAAAATGGCAAAATGTGCAATACTTTCTGCAAGAAATATTGATGTAGATGAAATCAATAAAAAAGTTGTAGAATTATTAGATATAACTAATGAACGAATTTATACAAGTATAGATAGTACTGTAAATTGTGGTGATAATGGTGACATTGGTGAAGCTTTGTTACCAGAGTATTTAAATAGTTTATCTCCTTCAAATTTTCCTCCTCATGAATTACGTTTAAGACTAAATTGTATCATTATGTTAATTAGAAATCTTAGTATCAATGAAGGTCTTTGCAATGGTACTAGATTAATGGTTATAGAACTTGCAAATCATTTATTAAAGTGTAAAATTTTAACAGGTGACAAAGCAGAAGATATTGTTTTTTTAAATCGTATAACATTATATTGCGAAAATATATATCCTTTTACTTTTTCTAGAAGACAATTTCCAATAAAATTAGCTTTTGCTATGACAATTAATAAATCACAAGGACAGACATTTGATAGAGTAGGAATAGATCTTCGCAAAGATGTTTTTAATCATGGGCAACTTTATGTTGCTTTCTCACAAGTTCGTTCTTGGCATGCATTAAAGATTTTTCTTGGTAATCAAAGAAATGATGCTCGTGTTAAAAATTATGTATATAAAGAAATATATTTCTAAATTTTTGTATGTTAAATTATTATATAATATTTTGTTATAAATATTTCTATTTAATTCAATTTTACATTACAAAAATTATATATATAATAAATAATTAAAAAATTAAAAAATTTTTTATTTAAATTAAACTAATGATAAAATTTTAAATAAATATGGAAAAGAATTATACATATAAATATAAAAATATAAATATAAAATAACATATATATATATTATAAATAACATATATATATATATATATATATATACATATTATATATATTATAAATATATATATACAGGGTGTTTCACAACCTCCGTACAATACTTCACGAGCGTGTTTTAGAGTGAAATAGAGTAAAATATTCTAACACAAAAATGTTGAGGCTGCAGTAGTTTTTGAGATATAAGCGATTGATATGGCATAGAACTCGCGCGCTCACGCCCGTAACTACACATACACGTGTACCGATCTGTCATCTGTTACTGATTTTTTCAAGTCAGTGCAATATTGATTTTTCGGTACAGCTGATTTTATTTTGTCGTTTTCTGTGTATGTACGTATATACATGTATATTACGCGTATGTAAATACATCGTACATTATCACGATAAGCTAATATTAACAAATTATAAATATTATAAACCTTATAAATCTCGATAGAAAATATGTAAATCTTAAATAATTTAATTAATAATTAAAAACTAAGTTATTATAATAATTATTATTAAATAATAATATAAATAATAAATCGATAGACAGAGTCAGGCGCAGAAATAAGAACGTGAAATAATATTTTGACAAATAGAAAAAAAAAAACATTGACTTGAAAAAAATTAATAACAGATGACAAATCGGTACGTGTATGTGTAGTTACGGGC
The DNA here is from genome assembly GCF_030444845.1 of Prenolepis imparis. NCBI lineage: Eukaryota > Metazoa > Arthropoda > Insecta > Hymenoptera > Formicidae > Prenolepis > Prenolepis imparis. The sequence goes on along the minus strand of NW_028141489.1, from coordinate 9,405 downwards.
CTGAGCGCGTGAGTTCTATGCCATATTATTGACAAACTTTGATCGCTTATATCTCAAAAACTACTGTAACTTCAACATTTTTGTATTAGAATTTTTTACTCTATTTCACCTCTAGAACACGCTCGTGAAGTATTATACGGAGGTTCTAAAATACCCTGCATAAATATAAAAATATAAATATTATATTATATATTTTTTGTTAATGGTTAAAGATTTGAGATATATTTTACAATTGTATAAATATGTAAGTAAAATTTTTCTAAAAAAATATTTTTAGTTAGATATATAAAATAATAAAATTAATGATTTCTATTTTTTAATTAATGATATTAAAAACAGAAGTAATTTATAACTTTAAGCATAATTGTTTGCAAATATTAAAAATTTTCGTTTAAATAATCTAAAAATTCTTATAAATATACTTATGTATATATACATATCATAGTTGCAAGAAATTTTAATGTATTCTGTGGGCCTGAACACAAAGATTGTCGTAGTCGTTTCTGATAGAATCGTATAAACGTAAGTGTCGTATTCATAGTTGTATACATGGTCTAATAAATACGGCTTACGTTTACATAAATAATTGTGCGTTGACTTTTACGTTTACGATTCTGTCAGAAACGATTACGATAATCTTTGTGCTCAAGCCCATATTATAACTGTGATATGTGTATTAAAGAAAGTAAATCATTGGGATCTCCCCTCTCCCCAATAATTGCTGATTTAGTTATGCAAGATTTAGAAACATCAATCATTAACACACCACAGTGGAATTTAACATTTTACTACCGTTACGTCGTTGACATTTTATTAGCAACACACGCAAAAAACATACCGTATATCATAGATAAATTTAATAAATATCACGAAAGATTGAAATTTACAATGGAACAGGAAGTGAACCGCAACATAAGTTTCTTAGATATATCAATTAGTGTGATAGATAATGAATTATACATTGACTGGTTTCATAAAAAAACTTTTTCGGGTAGATTTCTATCTTTCTACTCGAATCACCCGAAATGCCATAAAATAGGCACTATTTATAATTTAGTGGATAGAGCACTTTTGTTGTCACATCCGGAGTTTCATAAGAAAAATTTGCATATTGTTATAAATGTATTGTTATCAAACGGCTATCCTCTGGATCTCATTTTTAAAGAAATAAATAATAGAATAAAGAACCTTATCTTCACCAAATTAAATGTGACAGACAAAGAAGTCGAGGGCTGTCCCCATGAGAATGATGACAAGAAGAACAATTTTGTCGTTATTCCATATGTTGAATGAATTTCAGAATTGATATCAGCAAAAATTAAAAAATCTGATGTAAAAGTGGGATATCGCTGTTTAAAAAAATTAGATACAGTGATCAAAACACACAAAGATCAGAACGAGGGCTCCAGCAATTCAAACGTAGTATATAAAATAAATTGCAATGACTGCGACGGCACATATATAGGACAAATAAAAAGACAATTACGCACCAGACTTAAAGAACATAGAAGTAATATCAAATTGGATTCATCAAGACATTCGGTGATCTCTGAACATATTTTAAATCATTGCCACACATTTGATTGGGAAAAAACTGAAATATTAGATCATGAAATAAATTATAATAAAAGACTCGTATCAGAAATGTTATATATAAAAGAGCATAAAAATAGTATTAACTTAAACAAAGACACCGAGTTACTTGAAAGTGGCTATTTTGATATTCTAGAAGAATTAAGTGAAATACATGTTTAAATAGGGCTAACCTTGATTAAATGACAAGCGATTTGACTATATAAACAGTTTATTTTTAACATTGACACGCATTAAACCATCGAATTGCTGAGACTCAACAACGAATTTTTGACATGTAAGTTAGTTTAAATAAGACTTTCCGTGGAAGTTAGTGAGAGATTCCGTTTAACATATTCAATTTGGTCAGAAGGGTTGAAAAATGGACTCGTCTCGAGGAGAGTCGGATCTGAACGTTCGCGCAAACCAACGACGAACTAGGATTCGATACTTTTTCAAGAGAGGGCTCCATTAAACATATGTTATGACAACCAAACGCGCAAGTATTGTTTCAAACTTTGTAATTAACAGCGTAAAGCGATGTTCGACATCAAGTTTTGTATGCGATTTCAATTTTTAAACCGTCCGTCATATTATATTTATGTCTAAGTTTATTTTATTCTTGGTTTTTTTATTTGTTGTTCTCAAATTGTATTGAAAAAGACCGAGTACGGTCGAAACGTTTACGCTCACTTTATCATAATAAAAACAAAATTATTCCAACATCCTATTGTTTTTGTGCTCGTTTAATTGGCCTATTATTCACGTTATCAATTTTTGAAAGTAAATCAAAATTAAGTATATCCCATAAAACATTAAAATATACATAGTATATGCGGTATATATACATTTATGTATATTGTATATTCCATGTATATACCTCATTTAGCAAATACACATACAATGTATGTGAAAAGTATATGCAAATGTAACCGGAACTATGTACATAATAGATCCATAGTATATACATATGCACATGATTAGTACAATCTATGTATATACATTCTGTATATACATTTTACATTTAGTATGTACATACTGTGTATGTACATCTGTATATAAATTACATATCAAATAAACATTAAAATAATATACTTAGTATATACATCGTATATACATTTATATATTTCATGTATATACTTCATTAATCGAATAGACATACATATGATATGTATGTGCAAATGTAATCTTTACTCTGTATATACATAGAAGATCCATGGTATCTCTCTCTCTCTCTCTCTCTCTCTCTCTCTCTCTCTCTCTCTCTCTCTCTCTCTCTCTCTCTCTCTCTCTCTCTCTCTCTCTCTCTCTCTCTCTCTCTCTCTCTCTCTCTCTCGCTCTCGCTCTCGCTCTCGCTCTCGCTCTCGCTCTCGCTCTCGCTCTCGCTCTCGCTCTCGCTCTCGCTCTCGCTCTCGCTCTCGCTCTCGCTCTCGCTCTCGCTCTCGCTCTCGCTCTCGCTCTCGCTCTCGCTCTCGCTCTCGCTCTCGCTCTCGCTCTCGCTCTCGCTCTCGCTCTCGCTCTCGCTCTCGCTCTCGCTCTCGCTCTCGCTCTCGCTCTCGCTCTCGCTCTCGCTCTCGCTCTCGCTCTCGCTCTCGCTCTCGCTCTCGCTCTCGCTCTCGCTCTCGCTCTCGCTCTCGCTCTCGCTCTCGCTCTCGCTCTCGCTCTCGCTCTCGCTCTCTCTCTCGCTCTCTCTCTCTCTCTCTCTCTCTCTCTCTCTCTCTCTCTCTCTCTCTCTCTCTCTCTCTCTCTCTCTCTCTCTCTCTCTCTCTCTCTCTCTCTCTGTGTGTGTGTGTGTATGTGTGTGTGTGTGTGTGTGTGTGTGTATGTGTGTAAAGTCATGTAGAAGAGAAGCAATTCTACTATATATTTTATGCTTTTACTAATCTACCTATATTATATATATACTATATTATACTATACTATTATTATATATACATATACATAAAAATCATGTAAAAGGGAAACAACACTACTAAAGAAAAAACAGACTTAAATAAACCACACATATATTGCATATGTAACTTCGGATACAATTATTTATGTCTTTATAAAAACATAAATTTTTCTTGAATATATAATATTGAATACAATATTATCCAGACATGTAATCTCGAAAATGGATAAAAAAATTATTTATTGATATTTTTGGAAATTATAGGCTATTTTATTAATTAATACATCTTGTTATTGTAGTTATATAATTATTGTAATATAATAAAAAATGTTAACAAGAAGAAACTACAAATATTAAAATCTATTATTATTTAAGCAAAAAGAAAATTATTTAACATGTAAAAATAAAAAATTGCACAAATTAATTTAATTGATTTAAAAATTTAAACAATAAAAAAACTGCAAACATGTTTTAAATTTTAAAAGAAAATAAAATATTAAAATCCATTTTAAAGTAAGCAATAAGAAAATTAGATTACATCTAAAAATTAAATTGCACAAGTTAATTATTGATTTATAATATATAATAAAACAAAAAATAGATTAAATTATATATATATATATATATATATATATATATATAATACAGAGTATTACATAAAGTGTTGCAAGTTGTTTTCTTTGCCAGTACTAAAGATTAACTTGAATTTTTTTATTAAATGGAACAAGGTACCTGAAAATTTGATGGATCAAAAAAAATAATGTTGGGAGTTTTTAAGGAACAAAAGGGAAACTTTCCTTTTATTTTTCTTAAATAGAACTACTATAATTTTTTTATATAAATCGATTTCTTGCAATATTTAGCATAAAGAATAAGAATAGTATATGATCAAAAAGTGAATAGATATTTTGTACTTTAATATGTACATAATAATCTTATATAAACAATAAAATATCTCTCAAAATATTCATTTTCCAATAATCTTATCTCAATATTTTTATGCATAAAATAATGGAAAGAATCAATTGATGTAAAGAAAACATAGTTTTTTTCCAGAAAAAATATGTAACTGCTAGTTGCAATTTATATACTTTTTCTTGAAAACAACACGTGTTTTCTTTACACCAATTGATTCCTCTCATTATTTTGTGCATAAAAGTGTTGAGGTAAAATCATCAGAAATTGCGTATTTTAAAAAATATTATATAGTTTATGTAAAATTATGCCACATTAAAGTACAAAATATCGTATAAAATATTCACGTTTTGATCATCCTACCCTTATAACTTTTTGTGTCAAATATTGCAAGAAATCGGTTTATATAAAAAAAATATAGTGGTTCCACTTAAAAAAATTAGGAGAATCCCCTTTTGTTCATTAAAAGCTTCCGACATTTATTTTTTTATCCACCAAATTTTGAAGCTCTCATTTAATTCAAAAATTCAAATTAATATCTCTAGCAGTTGCAGAAGAGACAGCTTATAATACTTTATATAAAATACCTTGTATATTGAAATAATATTATTACTTAATATTAAGCATGAACTTTACCTCAAAATTTCTTTTCCATTGTTAATGAGTCGACTCTTCAGTTCTTTCATCTTCTTCAGAGATGATGTTTTTATTTTTGTTATTATTGTTAAAGCGATCTTTGCTTCTTACAAGCCACGCTTTTATAAAACATATTATTTCGGAATCTGTACAATCTTGAGTGTTCTTATTAAGTCGTACAGCAGCTGTAAACATTTATACAAGATATTATATATATAGAAAAAAAATATATATATATATATGTATTTATTTAAAAAAAAAAAATATATATATATATAGTATATCTTTTATGTTATAAAGTATTAAGGCATATGCGTGCTTGTGCCACAATATATATATATATATATATATATATATATATATATATATATATATTTCAAATATATTTTATGTAAAATACATAAATATTTAAAATTATGTTACACGTAAATACACATACAACAACTATGTCTAAATTGCTTTATTTTCTTTGTTAATCTTTAAGATTCATACTATAACCCCCTCAACCAAATAAGCAATCCATCTTACTATTTACTACACGTGTGTTTTGTGCACAGGACACGCGACAGTATCCCTTAATACCTTATATTAAAATTAAGTATGTGTTGTATCATATTTAATTTTTATTTTTATAATTTATATGAAAATTATAAAACATTATTTGTTTTTCCAGTTCATATAGTTTTATTAAACTGAATTAAAATTAGATCATACCACATTTTTAGTTACATATAAAATATAAATATATGCTGATAAAAGTATATCAAAATATGAATGCTTGCAAAGATGTTGTACTCGTTTTGAAATTCTATTTCAAATAAAAAAATATTAACGATTTTATACAAAACTTTTTTACCATATGTTTGGCTATTAGATAGGCTATTAAAAGCAAAAACTCTATATTGCATTATAATATATGTTACAGAAATAATTATAATTTTTTAAAAAGTCTCGTTGTTTATGTGTATATGTCAATAAATAAATAATAAAATATTATAAGTTTATGTAATATTTATAATATAAAATAAAATATAAATATACCTTAAAATAAAATTATTTATAACTTTAACGAATACACATGATACTTTTCAATTATTCTTTCTTTCTTTTCTTTCATTTCATTATGTAATATTATATTAATGTTTCCACTTTAAAAAATACTTAATATTATTTATTTTTTGATAAAATTAGACAAAAAGACTTTATAAAGTAATTTAATAACTTACAGATAATAATAGATGCAACAGCTAAATTTTTGAATACTTTTTTTTTCTTTGCTCCTTCCCACTTCATTAGTAAAAACCCGATACATTATCCTTCGTACAACTTCTTTAACGTTAAGTCCTCCAATACGACTTAAATTTTGAGACTGGAATGATAAGAAGATCGTTATTTAATTATTTATATTTATTATTCAATATAATATATATATTTTCACAGACCTTTTTAAATATAGAAAATATTGAATATATTACAAATTATTTATATTATTATATATTTTTGTATATATATAACCTTACAGAGATTTTTTTAGTTAAATAATATAGAAAAAAAATGTTAATGTAGAAAATATAGTGCTAAATATAGAAAATATTGAACATATATTATATATATTACATGATTACAGAATATTCTAATATGATATATTAATTCTTTGACACTACTGCACTCTTTATTTAGTAGAGAAATATTTTGATTTCTCTTACCAATATTGTTTTATTTTGTTCGGAACTCATTAACCAATCTTCCAATTGAACCAAAACATCATCATTTACTGGGAACAATTTGATAATATCGGGAGCTTCACTACATGCAGATAATTTATTCGTTGCATCTGCTTTATTTTTCAGTACAGCATTCATAATTTCAGAAATGTCATCAATTTTCAAACTGAGAATGTACAATTCTCTCAAAACCCGTTTTTGAAACTCTAAAATGTAAATAATTATATAATTGTAAATATTGTGTAGTAATATTTTCTTACATATAATAATACTTTCTTCCAGAATTTAATTTAAAAACTCTCTCTCTCTCTCTCTCTCTCTCTCTCTCTCTCTCTCTCTCTCTCTCTCTCTCTCTCTCTCACTCTCTATTTATTTATTTACATATAGATAGTATAATAAATTATTAAATATCAAAATACCTTTCTCACTAATGTTTTGTTCAAAAGTCGAACCAGATTTATGATATAGCGATGCAGTTTTCACTATAGTTCCAGATGTACAAGTAGTATGTGTATTAGAAGTAGAAGCTTTGAGCTGAATATTCTTATCAATATTATTGTCTACTCTCATCTCTAGAAAAATGTAAATTAAAAATACTTTTTTCGCATATAATTATTAAACTTTTGTATGTATAATATACAATATAACTACTACAAATAATTAATAGGGACAAAATGCTAATAGAATTTTAAACTTTTTCCTGTATGTTTTTGTATTTTTTTAAATATTATTTTTATTATAAATATTTTCCCAAAAATTGTCTAACTTATTTTGTATTATAAAACATTGAATTAATACAATAACATATTGAATGAATATAATATATTATGCAATTATCGTGTTTTTTACTTACTATCGCTTGAGTCACTTTGTTCAATTGGAATGTCAGGATATCTTACATCATCTGATGAAGATATTTCTGTTTCAGTGGACAATTCGTATTCATTATCAGATTTGTTAGAATGCCTTCCATTTTTCTTTTTATTTCGTCTATATTTTTGTTTTAATTTTTCATTGTTGGAGGAAAGATTGTTCGTATTCCTTGCCTTATTAGCTTTCTGTTGCGCTGTTTTATAATTGTCTATAAAACCATATTTTAAATAAATAATTTAATTAATATTAAATTGTAAAAGTGAGAAATCTGTGTTTTTACTTAAAAAATAAATTATTAATAAGCCATGAGTATATATAATTATTACTTATATAATACAGTTTCTATATACATATATAAAGATTTCTAAAATTATTTCTAAAATATATTTGTGCCATATATATATTCTGTACGTATATATATTTTTTATATTACATAGAAAGCAATTATACAATAATGATATATTTTATATGTTTAAAAATATATACTTTACCATATACACTCAAAAGAGTAGCTTCATAGAGTATCCAATTTGCTTCGGGCATATGTTTCTTTTTTATGAAGTCTATTATAACGTTTTTTATAGTACCTTCAGGTGGCCAATAACATTGTGCATTTTTTTTTATATACCATGTATTCGGTACTGCTTCTACTGTATCTTCAACATCAAATTTCACAACGAACCAGGTCATCTTGTCATCAGATCGTTGTTAATTTTATAACAAAAAAAATGATATTTTATAATATGTATATATGACAAAAAATATTAAAACACATGCAAATAAATAAGTTTATAAAATATAGCTAATTTTACACACTTTTACTTATTTGATAATAGAAAATAAAATTTGTATGTAAATTTTTATGCAAAAAAAGGTACAAATATATTAATAAAATAAGCATATCTTTCTTATATAAAAAAAATTATTATATAAATATTATATATTATATACAAGTAAATTTAAATTATACATTTTTTGATAAGTTTAAAATTAGCAATCATTTAAATATGTAATAATGGAAATGAAACAAGATTGTGCTTGTAAGGTAGTACTATCAATTTTCTTTTGATAAAGTCAATATTCCATACTTCAAGTGAGTTAGTTTCTTTCTTTATATATTGGATATCAAATAAAGACGAGGAACATGGCTTTGAGTAAAAATTATCTTGCTTACTATATCTGTATCCTAATAAGCATATAGAGGTTTCATAAGAAGCAAAATTTTTAATTTCAACAATTACATTATTTTTTAATTCGACAAATCTATCGGCTATTTTTGAAATATCTAAATAATAATTATTTGTCTGTATTTTTCTGTATTGTGGAGATGTGCAATTATTAATCAAAGGATCATTGAAATGTTCCATTAATAGTTTTACACAATCATTATTCGTAATATTAGAGAAAAAGTTTTGACTTATATTACTTTCCTCAAACACACGATGTATGACTTGTTGTAAAGGCAAAGCAGATTTACGAACCTTTTTTTTTAATTGTTGCATATAATTTTCAAAAGGGAAAGCGCTAAAATTATCAAGTGAGCCATATAATTTTACACAGTCACTTAAATGTAAGAAGTTATGTATGTTGTGTGATATAAAGTCTGGACCGTAAATTTTAATAGATTGACAAATATAAATTTTCATTAAACTATTAGCATATAACACATAATTTTCAAATCTCGAATAATATTGACTGATCATTATAGAACTTGCAAGACTTAATGTAATGAAATTATTGTAGACTTTGGATGACAGAACTTCTTTTAAAATTATAGGACCAGCATATAGC
>NW_028141488.1:0-35539 GCF_030444845.1 Prenolepis imparis | reverse complement strand
AAGTTAAAGAGATTGTCAATCAACTTATTCAATTATGTGCAGCGGGTGGATTTCCTTTACAAAAATGGAGTAGTAATTGTAGAGAGATTCTGCCAATGTCGATGTCGGGTGAAGAATGTGAAGAATCGTCATCTGCTGTGGAAATTGAATCTACACTTTGCAAGATATTAGGTCTTATTTGGAGACCCGACTCGGACACGTTTCATTTTTCAGCTTTACCAACATCTACTACAAAATATACTAAAAGAATAATTTCTTCTGAAATCGCAAAATTATATGATCCATTAGGACTTATCGCACCTATTCTCATAACAGCCAAAATCTTTCTTCAAGAACTCTGGTTAAGAAAGATTGAATGGGATGAACCTCTTTCTCAAGACATGCAATATCGTTGGGAGAATTTTAGAAAACAACTTCAGCATCTAGATCAATTAGCAATTCCTAGATGGTTTGGTTATGTTCATTCCAGTACTTCTGTTGAAATTCATGGATTTTCAGATGCATCAGAATTAGCCATGGCAGCTGTGATTTATATAAGAATTTCCAGTAACGATGGTAAAATATCTACTCAACTGATTTGTTCCAAGACAAAGGTTGCACCAATTAAACGGCTTACGATTCCACGTCTTGAACTTGTTGCGGCTTTGTTATTAGCGCGATTAACTGTACATACTTTAAAAGCACTAGCACTTTCTGACGTATCGGTGTTTTGTTGGTCTGATTCATCTGTAACTCTTTCTTGGATTTCGGCTCATCCAACCAAATGGAAAGATTTTGTTCGTAATCGTGTATCTACTATACAAGAATTATTACCTTATGGATCTTGGCATTTTGTTCCTGGGAAAGAAAATCCTGCGGATTGTGCATCTCGTGGTTTAAGGCCAGATCAATTAATTAAATTTGATCTATGGTGGAAAGGACCAAATTGGCTTTCTGAGTCTCCATCATCTTGGCCTTCTTTCAAGTGTAAAGAGTTACCGGAAACTGGTTTGGAAGAACGATCCAGACAAGTCATGATTGCTGTCACCCATCAACCTTTATACTGGGAATTGTTGGATAAGTACTCTTCACTCATGAAATTATTACGAATTACTTCTATTTGTCGCAGATTTATTCGTTGTCTCCGTAGAGAATCACAATCAACACTGATTAAACATCCCATAACACCCATGGAAATCGAGAAGAGTCGTAATTTTTGGGTACGAATTGTACAACAAGCATGGTTTTCGAACGAGATTCGTATAATTTCTAATAGAGAGCATTTGCCTAAATCCAACCCTTTGATTCGCCTTACACCTTTTATAGACCATGAAGGATTACTTCGTGTTGGAGGTCGTCTCCATAATGCACAGATAGAGTCTGACACAAAACATCCACTTATTATACCAAGAAGATCTTCGTTAAGTACTTTGATTATTGATGATGCTCACAAAAGGACGCTACATGGAGGTACTCAAGTTACTCTCGGTTTTTTACGAAGTTCATATTGGATTATCGGTGGAAGAGCACCTGTACGTTCTTACATCCTAAGATGTGGAAGGTGTGCACGGTATCGCGGAATTCGAGCGAAACAGCTCATGGGTCAATTACCATCATCACGTGTGACTCCAGCAAGACCTTTTTATAACACAGGTTTAGATTATGCTGGTCCCGTGATAATGAAGACTTGGAGAGGGCGAGCGGCAAAAACTTATAAAGGCTATTTAGCTATATTTGTTTGTCTCACAACATCAGCAATACATATAGAAGTAGTTACGGATTATACCACTGATGCATTTATAGCTGCCTATAAACGGTTTACTGGTAGAAGAGGTATATGTGCTACGCTACAAAGTGATTGTGGAACAAACTTTGTTGGAGCAGATGCAACTTTAAGACGTTTTTTCAAGTCATCTTCTAATGAATTACGTGACCTTGCCTATCTTCTCGCTAAAGATAACACTGAATGGAAATTCAATCCTCCATCAACCCCTCATTTTGGAGGAAAGTGGGAAGCAGCTGTAAAATCTATTAAATTTCATTTACAACGAATTTTAAAGGATACTATATTAACGTATGAAGAAATGACAACGATAACTGTACAAATAGAAGCAGTGTTAAATTCAAGGCCATTATGTCCTTTATCAGATGATGCATCTGACTATTCACCCCTGACTCCAGGACATTTTCTTATTGGAGAAGCACCAACTACATTACCGGAACCGAGTCTATTAACTGAAAAGACATCTTTGCTTTCACGCTGGCAATTACTTAAACAGAAAGTAGATCATTTTTGGTCAAGATGGTCTATAGAGTGTTTACAAAGGTATCAAGCCATTTCTAAATGGTATCGCCCTTCGAATGAAATAAAGGAAGGATCCTTAGTATTAATTACGGATGAGCGTTACCCGCCAGGAAAGTGGCCCCTCGCAAGAGTCATACATTTACATCCAGGACCAGACGGTTTAACCAGAGTTGTTACAGTGAAAACTGCAAACTCTATTTACAAGAGACCTATAACAAAATTATGTATTATCCCAACTGATCCTGAAATTCATTCAACAAATCTATTGTTGAATGCGGGCGGAGAAAATGTATAGGAAAGTCTATTCGAATCTTTCATAGAGTGCCGTGAGAAAAGAAAAAGATCTGGTTGCTATGCAGCTGTTTATCGTGTTTCGTTTTATGTTTGAATCGACACGATGCGCATCGTACGGAAATATCAAGATCATCAGAGATACATCGAAATATATTTGGTTAATTACATATATCTGGTTAGGAAGGTCGACTTTGTCCAATTGGGGACATCATGTAAGTACATATCATGATAGTCGATACCTTCCATCAAGCCAATTATTTGAGGCTAGCCATAAGGTGATCATCCAAATTCTATCTTTGCCTTATGGTGATTAATATATTTTTGCCTTATGGTGATTTATATCTTTATCAAACAAATTCTATCTTTGCCTTATGGTGATTAATATATCTTTGCCTTATGGTGATTTATATCTTTATCAAACAAATTCTATCTTTGCCTTATGGTGATTAATATATCTTTGCCTTATGGTGATTTATATCTTTATCAAACAAATTCTATCTTTGCCTTATGGTGATTAATATATCTATGCCTTATGGTGATTTATATCTTTATCAAATTAATTCTATCTTTGCCTTATGGTGATTTATATTTTTATCAATCTAATCTTATCAAAGCTGATTAATATTTTCTCTGCCTTAAAAGGTGATAACTGAAAACTATAAAACTCTTATTCATATTTTGCCTTACGGTGATATTATCCATAATCATTTTTATCTTGCCTTACGGTGATATCATTTAATTCATATTTTAATTATATTTCCTAATTTCTTTAGAGACGCAGGAATTCTTTACAGATATATATATATATATATATATATTTCCTGGTTCCTGTTTTGAATCCTATAAATATTCTGGTTCCTGTTTCTAAGATGAAGACAACTCCTATATAACCTGTACTACATTCAGTCCTGTACATAATATGAAATAACGTCGTAAAACAAGGAAGGATTATACATAGCAAGAATATAGAAAGAATTGATATTAATCTTGGAATAAGAGTTAAGAAGTTACGTTCGGTACGTACAAAAATTACATTTTATTGTTATCGAACATAACAGAACATCAGTCAGGTTTTAGAAAACAGTATTCGTGTGAAACAGCGATTCAAACAGTCATTGACGAATGGAAACTGGTAGTTAGTGAGGCAAAAATGGTGGGGGTAATTTTCATGGATCTCAAGCGAGCATTTGAAACGATAGATAGAGAAAGACTGTTAGAGAAATTATATCAATACGGAATTAGAGGAACAGCTTTAGAATGGTTAAGTTAATTATTGACGATAGGTTAAGATTTAAGGACCACTGTGATTATATGCTAAAGAAAATAGGGAAAAAAGTGAGTTTTTTAAATAGAATAGGTAACTACATATCGGCATACACTAGATGTATTATATATAAGTCAATCATAGCGCCTCACTTTGAGTATTGTGCGACGCTGTTAATTGATATGGGAGAAACACAACTAAATGAATTGCAAAAAGCGCAAAACCGGGCCATGAGGGTCATATTGCAATGTGATAGATATACCAAAGTGGAGAGTATGCTGCAAGCGCTGCAGTTTATGTCCATAAGACAGAGACTGAATTATAATGTATGTATATTTATCTTTAAGATTTTAAAGAATATGTTATCGGATCAATTAAGAAATAAGTTAACAATAGTGGGAAAAGAGAATGAAAGACAGACACGGCAAGCTGGGGACATTGTGGTACAATTTCGTAGGATAACGAGTGCACAGAAGAGTATGTTTTATGAGGGAGTGAAAATGTACAATGCCTTACCAGCTGAAATAAGACGAATCGAAGAACTGGAAGCGTTTAAGCGAGAGTTAAAGGAGTATATTGTAATTAATGTAAATTAGACTTGTATTTTACAAATAGCTGAGAAAGCTAATAAATATCAAATCAATCAATTTCTCTCTCTCTCTCTCTCTCTCTCTCTCTTTTTTCTGAGAGAAGACGTGTCAAACATCGCTCTGCAAAAGTGATAACTTTTAAGTGATTATATAGTGAGGGAGAGTGGCGAAAAAGTATTGAAGTAATAGTTGCATAGACCGGGAATAGACATGAGTGTTATCTAACAGGAATATGCTGATTTGTGAGCGTGAGAGTTATATTTCGTGTATGAGGCATCGAGATTTCACGCGACAGGTAGACATTAAAGGTGGACACAAAGCGCTGACGTGTGAATTTGGACAAAGGTAATTGACCGCCTATGCTGGTATTAACAGCTTCGGCCGGTAATTATCGATATGAACGATGAATATGACGAGTATCGATGCTCGGCATGTAAGAAGGCAATAAAAAATCAGGTTGTTGCATGCAAGTCTTGTATTAAACTGTTTTATCATCCAGGATGTGCAAGTAAACATAACATTTATGATAGAAATCGCTAACTGGTGTCGTGTCCTGGCCCATTTGAGAAATTTACAATTGAAAGTGAAGCAGATATGAAGAAGGCACTGACAGCAGCGGGAAGCAGCAGGGAAAGACAAGGATCTACAGTTAAATATATGTCTCATATCAATATTTTATATTACTATTATTGCATGTCATTAACATTTATATTACATTACAAATATATACATAAATCGCAGATTGAATAGTAAGCAGTAACGATGCGATTGTTTATGATATAATAAAATATAAACGTAGAAATATATCTACGAATGAAATAAGAAATTGAGAATACATTTTAATGTATTCTCAATTTCTTTTTTTGTTAACAGATATTTCTTCAACATTACAGATAATAAAGATATATTGCAAGTGTTACGTCCAGACTCAAGGAAGGAAGAGTCGAAAGGAAGGACGTAACTAAATTTATCTTTTCGAACGACGGCAGACTATCCGTCTGTTCGACCCGAACGAACGTCTGGGCCCAAATAGGTCAACGACCGCAAGGGTCGCTCTTACTCTATTTAAAGGGCCGTTCGCTCGGTGGTCCCTTTTTGGCAAGAGAATTTAATCTCTTTTACGCAGGATGAGACCTTGTGCGATCCTGGTTTACGGGAATAAGTGGGAACGGGTTATTAATAAATGAAAATCATTTATTTTGAAATTTATAAATTTATTCCTAATATAAAGACGAAAGAATTTATATACATAATAATATTATTGACGGACTTAGTTGCTAATGAAGAGTGAATGTATGTGTATGTGTCGCGGGTGATACATTAGTACGGAGGTCTTCAATCGGGGCAGAAAGGGGTAAGAGTTATTGTTTAAATTTTAGGGTCCCGATTGGTGGTTACAATAATTTAAATGGTAATAGGTATATAAAATTAGTGTCCATGTGTGTGCGTGTAAGAGAGACTTCTAGGTTATATGAGTTCGGTAATTATGGCGGTGGAGGGGGGATAGGTTCGTAGGAGAAGGTGTGCAGGGACGGCTAAAGGATATCTTCGCCCGGGAACATACCAGGGGATGATGTTATTCCTATCGGTGGTCTCTAGAAATTCGCGTAAGGCCTCGTGGTCTACGGGGCCTGGACCAATCGTGAAAGCTTCCTCAGGGACTTCTCGTATCCCTGGGAGCTGGTTTATCAGCCAAGCTCTGAATTGCTCGTATGAGAGCTTGGCAGGCGATCCTGATTCCTCGGAATCGTCGTCGCTGATATCTACTACCTCAAACCCTTCCGGATGTTCCCTATTTACAGAGGACGTTGGGGATGAGGGAGGAGAATCTTCAAGGGTGATTGTTGAGGGAGCCGGAGACGGAGATCTAGGTGGCTCAGGGCGTTCGGGAGAAGCAGGGGGAAGAAAGGGAGAAGGGCTCCGCGGAGAATCGGCGTCCTCAGAGGAAACAGAGGAGTGAGGGGAAGGGGCCCGCTGAGGTATAGCGGGTTCGGGAGAAAGAGGAGAAGGAGTTCGCGGGGAATCGAAAAATTCTGCAGAAGCAGAGGTAGCGGGAGACGGCGTCAGCGGGGTTTCTATATGTTCGGGTGAGGAAATAGGAGAGACCGTAGGGTGATATGTATTAGTTGTCTCTGTATGGATCGGTGTGTTAATTTTTTCTAGGGAGCCGAAGGTTTCGCCCGCAGCCAGACTCCGTGCCAACGCTTTCTTTAACCGCCTATTACGCCGGTTTCGCGCCAATTTAACAGCGGTTCGCGAGGGTCGTCTCCTTGGATTTTCCACTACGAGAGCGAATAATAAAGTAACCGGGCAAGAAGAGTTTTTACTGAAAAATAACTCTGGGAGTTCTTGTAAGAGAAAAAAAAATATATATATATATATTTATTTTTATATAATTTTGATATTTTAATTATTTAATAATTTAGTTAGTTATTGTATTACTTATTTGTTCATTCAAGAGAGAGAGAGAGAGAGAGAGAGAGAGAGAGAGAGAGAAATAGAGAGTGAGAGAGAGTAAATCACGGATTGCTCCGCTATCGCGGGAAATCCGGAGTGATTTCAAAAGATAAAGGGATGATAGAATTCACGGATTGCTCCGCTATTGCGGGAAATCCAGAGTGATTTCGAGAGAAAGAGGAGATGGAAGAAATCACGGATTGCTCCGCTATCGCGGGAAATCCGGAGTGATTTCAAAAGGTAAGGGGATGATAGAAATCACGGATTGCTCCGCTATCGCGGGAAATCCACAGTGATTTCGAGAGAAAGGGAGAAGATGGAAGAAATCACGGATTGCTCCGCTATCGCGGGAAATCCGGAGTGATTTCAAAAGGTAAGGGGATGATAGAAATCACGGATTGCTCCGCTATCGCGGGAAATCCAGAGTGATTTCGAGAGAAAGAGGAGATGGAAGAAATCACGGATTGCTCCGCTATCGCGGGAAATCCGGAGTGATTTCAAAAGGTAAGGGGATGATAGAAATCACGGATTGCTCCGCTATCGCGGGAAATCCACAGTGATTTCGAGAGAGAGAGAGAGATAAGGATGGGGGAAGAAAGGACAGTTTTTCGAAGTTAGAATTTAACAAGGATAATAAATTAATAAATTAAAAAGGAAAACAATTATAATTTAATTGAAGTCCCAGAATTATTTTAAGTATTATTAGTAAGGGTGGAGATGTAGCGTGCTTGATAACTTACTACTTATGGAGTGCGCGGGTAGGTGTTAATTATTCCAGGTGTGAATCTGGCTACGGACTCCTCCGTGAGGATGGTGTTCCACTCGCAGTTGTTCACTCGCGAAAATCGTCGTACTCGGTGAGCACTGGGCACACGATGATTTCACAAATGTCACTGCGAATACTCACGAGTTCGAGATTCACTCGAAGGATGGTGATACAACTTTTCGCGATTGATCCGCGAGCGTAGGTTTGAGAAAAGATTGATATTCTCTGAGAGATGTCACGGGTATATATACCTTCTTGCTCCTCCTTCCCGTTAGTTTGTTAATATTTCCTGACGAATAGGGAATTTTTCAATAACGCCCTTTCAGTCCCGGAGGCGTCTCTTGACTTTAAAAGTTTATCGGGATTGGTCAGGGCTTTTGTTTAGGGCCCTAGGTTTTGACCAATGGAGAATTTGTTGAGGTTTATATTTTTATTATCCTCTCGAGATTTCGATATCGGCGGCGGTGTTTGTTGTTAGTTTTTCCTATATCGCGATATTTGTCGTTTGTTAGTGCCGCTTTTATCGGCGGGTTCTCGCTTTATTGCCCTCGCGTGTGGCTTAGAGCTTGTTTGCTGAGAGGCGATGCGTGTGGCATCTTTTTAATCTTTATATTTTTCGCCGCTTTCTCGCGAGAATACCCGCAGGTGTGCTATCTTATTTTGCACACTTTCGTTTTCATTATTTGTTTTCCCCTAATTTTACTAGGGAAGGATTTGCTTTCGGCGCGTTCTCGCCGTCTTTATGTTTTGCCGATATGTGATTTTAACTTATTATTCGCGAGGGTGTCGGCAAGAATCCGCTTTCGGCATCTTTCCGCCTGGTCTCTTTTATTTACCGATTTTGTAATATTTATCGGTCGCTCACGATATCTGCAGCTGTCCGTTTCGCTGGGCACGTTTTCGTTTTATTATATACGTGCCGCTTAGATTATTATTATCTTTTTTCTTCCTTTTTTATTTACCTAACAACAAACTTCGCCTTGGTCGTGGGAAAGAAAAGAATCGTGAAGTCCGCCGGACGTAACACCCCCCGCCTTAGACAAATGTTGGGAGTGTAAAAACACAACATTTGCAAAAAGAATCTGTGAGGAATAATTCGATTCTTTTCTTGCCACGACTTGCCGATTTGGTAGAAAGACTCACATTTAATTCTGTTTTTATTAAATGTGTTTCTTTGAGTTCCTAATTACTATTTAAATATTTTGTAGAAAAGGAGGAAAGAAAAGGCGACCACCATAATCCCTTCCTTTGTTCTTTCGTCCTTTCCTCGCTTTTTATACAATTTACTTATAGCTTATTTTTAATTGTACTTATTTATTTAAATTTAGTACCGCTAATACATGTAACGCTGGTGTGGAGCCCTTTTTCTATCGTATGAAAATTCTAATGAAAATAGAGGGATATATATATATATAAAATATATATATGTTATATATAAAGAAAAGAAAAGAATTAGGCACGTTTTTATCTGCCTGATTTTCGTCAGTAGTAAATGTCAGTTCTCTGGTGTCAAGTAGCAGGTCCCTTCCTTTTATTGCTCTTCTACCCCTCTGGGGATCACAGCTTGACCCCAGCCTTCGGCCAAGTATGTCTGGTCAACGTATAGATATTCTTCTATGCAGTCCCTGCAGTTTATCGCCGGTTTGATTGTTACTATTACTTTATTGCATTTAGTGCAATTTGTTTGGTCGCCAGCTGATATTTCGTGGACCAAATTATGCGGTGGTATTGTTGCATATTCTTGGTTTTCCTCGGCTGATATTTTATCATAGCATTCTTGACAAATTTTGCTGCAGTCAGTCGTATCTTGATAGATTTCACCCTCCATTAATGTAACACACCGGAGTTCTGTTAGATTTCGGTATGTTTCGGGGTGGTCTCCTGGTTTAACACCGTCGATTGGGCCTTGGCGTACTTCTTCCGGCATCTCGGGTGTCCATTGAAGATGGTGATATACTGGCATTGTTATACTGCAACCGATGATCAGGCAGTATGTTTTGACGATAATGATGTAATTAAGATAGAAAATGGTTCCACTTGTTTACAAAGTATTATTATTATGAGGTTAAGTATAAGGTATAAATTTGCGCATGTAATTAAAGAAGAAACACATATATTCATGATAAGTATACAAAACAACTGAAATCTAAGAACGCAAATGTTGAAATATTACCAATAACGATTCAATATATATATATATGGTCTAATAGTAATTAATACAAAAAAAAATAATATGATATGATAATGTGTAGCATCAATAATGACGCTATAATTATAATATGCAAAAGAAGTACATAATATAAAGAGGAAAGGTAGGGTGACATAGTGACTAATGATAATAGTAATTAATATTTGGGATATATGGGAGTACTTAAACGCTTGCGTAATTCTAACTAATACATAATTCAAAATTCAAACGAAGTAGTAGTAAGGTAAAGAAAATTTAGGGTCTATAGGAATACTTATTGTTAAACACTAGAGTAATTCTGAATTAATACACAATTCAGATTTCAAATGAATAGTGGAGTAATAAAAATTTAGAATATATAGAATTATTTAAATGCTACAATAACTCTAAGTTAATACATAATTCTGGTTATATATATATATATATTTTTTTTTTTTTTTTTTTTTTTTTTTAGACTGAGGGTTCCACGTCGGCGGTGATTTTTGTGCAAAGTTCGGCGTGGCCAATCCGAATTAGCGCGTCCCTAAAGTTATATGCTCTATCGAACATTTTGGTGGTCTCCATATGGAGTTTCACCAGGGCCGCACCCTTTCTTAGAGGATGGACTATATTTATCCATCCATCTTGTCCCTCTAAAAGGAGTCGACACAGGTCTCGTGTCATTATTGGCCACGTTTGCCTACCATTAGGGGCTGCGGTGTGGGCTAATCCACATATTATGGCTTGCCAGGATACCCCCTTAAAACGGTCTTCTAGGTGATACACTTCGCTCATACGGCGCCACACTGTTCTTCCCCAGTCGCCGAGCATTATTTTGACCATCCAAGTGTTTTTATTTATGCTTTGTATAAACCCTCGCTTCCATCCTTTCTTGTCTTTAACCACGACCTCTAAGTCCTCCTTCATATGGTGAGGGTATACGAGCAATGAATTGGCTCTCCTATCCATCCGGAATTGGATTTCTTCTTCCATTTCCAGGAGTTCCCTTGCGCTATTTTTTAGTTGTACCCAAAACAGCAAGGGTGATTCCGCTCTTACCACGGTCACCTTCAGGCGACCGCGAGTCAAGAATTCAGTGTCGATGTAAGAGGTTTCCATTTCTGTATATAAAAAAAAATTTTACTGTTTTTGGTGCATGGGGAGATCCAAAAAGGGGGTTTATTGTGTTGGCGGTATGCCTTGCTTGATATGTGAAGAAAACCGGGGGGGGGGGGGTTATTGTAATTGGCGGTATGCCTTGCTCGTTAAAATTTCGCTTCTTTAAGCTCCAAGGTATATGTAGTATCTTCCCGTGGGGGGAGGAGGGGGTAGGTAGCTGTTGGAGTTGTGTTGTTTTCTGTGTGGATGGTTTCAGGTGTCTCGTTATTTTGGGTATAGAGAACCGGCACGCTGGCTTTCGATTTTTTCGATTGCCTTGTTTTCAAATGTATTAGTAGATGTGTTAGGGAGTCCCATAGGGCTCCTAGCAGGTACAAGGACCACCCGTACACTGTGTGTAAGGCGTAGCCGTGTACTATTGTGTCTAGCGTCAGTTTTATGACTCTGATGCTCAGGTATATTCCGATTAGTCCAGCGCTGAGATTCCCGAAAAATAGAAATTTATTCCAGAATTTGTTCCATGTAGATATTGCTATTTTTTCTATGGTGTTTGTATCAAGTAAATTGGAGATTGATCCCCCTTCCAGGGATATGGTTTTTCCCATCACCCCTCTCGCTAGGGAGTTGAGGACGGCAGGTCGTTCGGCTGGAAACATTATATGATCTCGTAGGTCCTTTAAATCTGTTTCCGTGTATATACCGCTGGTGGCGAGCGATCCTGGGCTGATGTATTTCCATACAGGCTTAGTCAATGGTTTTATAGTGACCGGCGGTATGGTATCCACTGGTCTTGGCATAAATTTGTACCAAGAATCTCCTAGCTGATACATGGCGGGTGCTAATGTGTTGCAAGTGGTTTGCGTTCCTTGTTGCAATAATATGTGCGTTTGTGGAGTTAAATAATACGTTTGATTTTCCCGAAGCACGGGTAGTTGGTTGTAGCATCGGTTTGTTTGAGCGAGCTTGACTTCGACGGGTACGCATTTTACGATGTGAATAACCTCTCCAGCTAGTAGAGCCATATAGCCGGGCCCTTTCATTAGATGATATGCAAAAATATCTGGAGATTGTGTGGCTATGGCCAAAGCGTTTTGTAGCATTCGTTGCTCTAAATTACATTGTTGTAATAAAATGTCATGGTAAAGTTGATTAATTTGCGTGCGAATATGTTTTTCCACGTAAACAAACTTAGAATTCATGTACGTGAAGATATCGAGATTTGAAACGCGCGATTGTTTTTTGAAAACGACGGTTCCTCGTACAGTTTCGAAAATCATTAATTTAGGATGTTCGGTACGTATTATCGAATATCCGCAGACATCTTGTTTGCCTTTACTGGTTAGAGCGAATATTGTGTCTTGTGTGGTGAGAGAATATACTGTTTGGCCTTGCTCGTCGTCAATTATTTTGTAGGCGTACCCCTCGAATAATATTCCATAGTTATTAAATTTACAGGGACCTGCAGGTACGGTATTCCAATACGTGTCTCCTCCTTCGATGTCTATGCAATGTGTAGAGCCGAGTTGGCAAGTAATGCCGGATCTGAGTTGTACTTTATTAGTGTTGATGCGTACGTCGGCAGTGTAATCCTGTAATGTGATTTTTACAGTTCCGACTACAATGACGTCCGACCATGTTCCGTAAGGATCTGAGTATGCTCCTCCGTGGCATTCGCCGTAGTTGTCTACTTGACCAGCTAACGTAATCGGTCTGGTTATTGTGCTATTGGATTTAAGTCCTGAGATAAGAGTGCGTCCTACTTGATAACTTCCGTAACTATGCATTCGCCTGCAAGCCTCGCGAGTTATTTCTTCTATATATGAATATTTTTCGTTATGTACATCCATTGTGTGAGAAAACATTCCGCATTTCTTGACTAATCGGTCGATTTCAACTTTGCACTGTATTACGTGCACTGCTTCGAATTCATTAATTTGTAACAGCTGTACGTAAACTTGATCCGGTTTAATTTCTTTACGAGGGATATCGCATTCCTCGATGTTTAACAATGATAGCGTGGTTAGGTTTGCGGAGGAAGATCCACAGTCATATCCTATTAGCCCATGTGTTGGATGCAGGTATACTGCTAGTATTATTAATATTGCGATTATTCGTCTGAATTTGCGATCCATCTGAAATATTAATTATTTTTGTAGGTGTGTGTATCTTTTTCCTCTTATAACCTTTATGTATTTCTACTTTATTTTTATTAATATTATATTTTGTATTTTTAATATATATATATATATATATAAAAAAAAACATTTATTTTTGTGGAAAATTAATCCTTTTTGTTGATTATTTAGTGGTTTTAATGTAGGAAATTCGCAATCGATTAGGATGCACGATTCGGCTATTTTTCTTTATTCTAATTTTTACATTATTTTTATTTAATATTTCCAGTACTTCATGAGGTCCTGTATAGTGATCCCCGAATTTTCCGGGTTTTGGCCCCTTTAAGAGAAATACATGGTCTCCTGGTTTAAAGGTTTGAGGGTTAATCTTTCTATCGTAATATTTCTTCGATCTGTGTTTTGCTTCGATAACGTTTTCACGAGCATTTCCTTGAATTGTATGAAGTTGTGTAACGAGGTTTACTAGATAATCGTTGTAATTCGCTAATTGGTCGCTTGGAGGTAAAAGCTCGTTCGAAGGAATTCTGGCTATTTTTCCGAAGACTAATTCGTACGGTGTATGTCTGGTTGCTTCGTGTACATTAGTATTATAATTGAACATTGCAAGGCTTATCCATCTATCCCACTGTTTTTGTTCGTTTGCGTATTGTTTTAAATATTCTCCTAATGCGTGATGCGATCTTTCCAAAGATCCGTTAGATTGTGGGTGGAAGGCAGTAGTACGAAATTTACGAATTTTAAATAATTTTGCGATTTTCCTCATTAAATCACTGATAAAATTTCTTCCTTGATCCGTTAATATTGCCTTTGGCGCTCCGAATATGCAGATGAAACGATCTATGAAAGCTTCTGCGATAGTTTCGGAGGTTTGGTTTTGTAATGGTATACCCATACAGTATTTGGTCAGCTGATCTTGTAAGGTCAAAATGTATTCGCTATTTCTTTCTGTCTTGGGTAAAGGTCCGACAATATCCATGGCTACCTTGTCGAAAGAAGAGCCTGGTGTGTCTGTGATTATCATAGGCTGTTTTGTTTTGACGCGTACTAATTTTCTCAGTTGGCACTGCAAACATTGTTGTATGTATCCTTGAACGTCTAGTTTTAAGTTTTCCCAATAGTAATTGTGTTTTATTCTATTGTATGCCTTAGTGACGCCGCGATGTCCTCCGGTCGGCGAACAGTGCATCTCACCAATTATAACGGATCGTAGATCTTTCGGTGGATATTTAATTTGTCCGTTGCAAATGATTATTTTGGTAGTGGAATTAATGAATCTTAATTGCAGTTGCGATTTGATATTATTCCATGGAACGTTGTTGATAATTTCTGTTTTTGCAATGCTGAGTGTTCCTAAATTTAAATTTTCAGTCAAATTTCGTAAGTCGTGTATGACCGCGATAATTTGGTTGAGAGTCGCTGTGGGGCCTTCTCGTTCCGTCTCACTGATGGGTAAGACTATGTGGTAGTAGGTTTTGTATTTTATTGCTTTCGCTTTACCTAACTCCAGGGGTCCTATATTCGGGAGTTCGTTTCTTTCGAAGAGTTTTTCAGATCCTGAGTCTAAAGGTTTTCCGTAAATGTCGACAAAATACGCGACATTGTCTTTTCGCAGAAATAATAGTTCGCGAGAATCTATAACGTTGCTTTTAATTATTTTATTCTCAATGATAGTAGGTTTCATTTTTGTTTTTCTTGATTTTAAATTTTTATTGATAATTTCTTCTTCGTCGTCATCGCTTTCTTCCCTTTCTTTTCCATCTGTTTCTTTGTTATCCTGATCTTTGTCTGGCGGATCGTTTCTTTCTTCTATCTTTTCAGTATTGTTTTTGTTGTTATTATGATTTTCATTATTTTTCTTAATATTTCGTTTTGTCGCCTGACTTCTTGTTTGCATTCTGTTTTGTTTTGGAGGATCATGTATTAGCGCTTTTTCGATAGTTTGTGACGCTGGAGGTTCGTTTAGTTCTTCGGGGGTAAAAGGTATAGGATCGGCATTATTATCAGGGGGTTCTTCTTCGAGTATCGGTCCTTCAATTTCTTCGGTATCTGACAGATATAGTTGAAAATCGTCGTCTTCTTCTTCTTCGTCATCGGTTTCTTCCAGCATTCTGGAAATTATTTCTGCATCTTCTGGATTATTTGGATTTAATGTTTTTCGTTCTTTTATTATTTTGCAATCAATTTCTTCAAGATCTACTGGGTTTCTTGATAATGCGTCCGCATTTACGTTAGTTTTTCCTGCCTTAAAAACAACGTCGTAATCGTATTCCGCTAATTTTAATCTCCAGCGAAGTATTCTCATATTTGCGTCTTGCGCGTTTTTAAACCACATTAAAGGTTTATGATCTGTAACTAGGGTGAATTTTCTTCCATATAAGTATGGTCTGAAGTGTTTAACGCAATATATTATGGCTAGTGCTTCCTTTTCGTAAGTGTCGTATTTCGTTTCGTCGTCCGTGAGTGTTCTGGAAGCGTATGCGATAGGTCTGTCCTTGTTTATTTCTCCTTGTGAGAGTATTCCTCCTACGGCTAAACCTGACGCATCCGTAGTTAAAATAAATGGTCGAGAGAAATCAGGGTATTGTAGTACTGGCTCTTCACATAATTTTTGTTTCAATATCTCGAAGGATTCTTCTTGAATTGATGTCCATTCGAAACGAGTGTCGTTTTTTAATAGATTTGTTAATGGTTTTGCTAGTTTAGAGAAATTTGGAATAAAGCGCCGGTAATATCCGGCAAGTCCCAAAAATTGCTTAATATTTCTTGGGGTTTTCGGTCGGGGAAATTTATGTACTGCCTCTAATTTTTTCGGATCTGGTTTTACTCCATCTCTGCCAATTACGTGTCCCAAATAAGTTACTTCGGTTTTTAAAAATTCACATTTATTAGGTTGTAGTTTTAAATTAGCTTCGCGAAGTCGTTCTATTAATGCGTTATATTTTCGTTCGTGTTCTTCTAAGGAAGTAGCATAAATAACAATGTCGTCCATATAAACAAATAATTCTTCGCCCTGTAATCCTGTTAATACTAAATCCATTAGGCGCTGAAATGTTGCAGGAGCGTTTTTTAATCCAAAAGGCATTCGATCGAATTCGTAGTGACCGAAGGGAGTAGTGAATGCAGTTTTGTGACTGTCAGCAGGATCCATTTTTATCTGATGAAACCCAGATGCTAAGTCGCATACAGAGAAATATTGCGCGCCCCCTAATTGATCTAATATATCTATGATGTTAGGTAATGGATATGCGTCCCCGATGGTCTTGTCGTTTAAAGCCCGAAAGTCGAGGACCATTCTCCAGCGCTTGTTTCCTTTGGAGTCCTCTTTCTTCGGCACGATCCATATGGGCGTATTGTATGGCGATTGTGAGGGTTTTACGATGCCTCCTTCTAACAGTTCCTCTACCTGCTTGTTTATTTCTTCCTTATGTAGTTGCGGGAATCTGTATTGACGAGTGTTAATTGGTCGATCATCTGTGGTTGGTATTTGATGTTGGAGTACATGAGTTGCAGTTAAATTTTCTCCGGGAATATGAAATTGGTTTTGACTGTTTGTTATTAATTTCTTTACACTTTCTTCTTCCTTTTCATTTAGATGTTCCAATCGTAATAATTCGGTAATTTGTATAAAGCGGTCTTTCTCCTTTTTCTCGGAAACCACCAGGCAATTATGCAAATCGTTGCTTGCATCGTTAATTTGTTGTTGTTTTCTTTTATGTTTAGATTTTCGTTTTCGCATAAATTTATCTATAATTTCTTGCGATTTATTTAATAAAGACGTCGAAACTTTCGAAGACGGTTTGGTTCTGTTTTTCATGCGTTTAGAGTTTTTAATGTTTAATTTTTCAATATTTAAATATTTTTGTGCCTTTTCAAGAAGGTCTTTTATAGTGACATGAGATGACTTTAATTTGTCATTGTGGTCTTCTGTGAATAATCCAACTTTCGGAAATTTGATATCTAGAATTGATAAGGAATTTTTCTCTCTTAAATTAGAACAAGATTGTGTCAAATCGCGTAGTGAGGTTTGGTAACTTCCCTCCTCGCAATTGACGGAGCTAGAATTTTCTGTCGAGGTTTGGAAATTTCCCTCCGAAGTTCTAGAAATATCCCCTCCAGGAGAGGTTTGATAACTTCCCTCTCCAAGGGATTTTGAATCATTTAAATTTTTGAGAGAGATTTGATAATTTTTCCCTTTACTAGAATTATTCAATTTTTCAAGAGAGGTTTGGTAACTTCCCTCTCCGTTAATTGTTGGATTATATGAAATTTCAGGAGAGGTTTGGTAACTTCCCTCTCCAAGAATTTTCGAATTATTAAAATTTTCAGGAGAGGTTTGGTAACTTCCCTCTCCAAGGATTTTTGAATTATTAAAATTTTCAGGAGAATTTTTATTCCCCTTGTCAACATTAATTTTGTTTGTCCTTCGAGTTATTTCCGTAAATTTTTCTTCATCCTCGAAAATTTCTTCTTCGTCTTCGATATCAATATAAGTTTCGTTGGTGTTCATTGGTTCTTCGTTTATAGATGAAACTTCATCGTAATTGTTGATCGTCGGACAGTCGGATTTATGGTCGTCAAATAATTGATCCAACGGCTTTAAACGCAAAGTGGGTACGCGGACTTCCACTTCTTCGTCTAAAGTACTTATAACATTGAGATATGCTTTTCCGGAGATGTTCTCTACAATAGTGTCTCCTAAGTAAATTCCATGTTCTATTTTTAATTTTGGTATATATCCCATCTTTATTTCGGGGTTTTCTATCCTTACATAAAATAATGATTCGGATCTCGGAGACACTATTATAGATTCCGGTGAGAAAAACGGTATGTTAACTTTGGATACGGTCAGATATCCTTGAGCGTAATCTATTTTCGATGATGTTTGTTTAAAGAAATCATTTCCCAATATTCCGGATTGTGGAATCGGAAAGTCGCGAGATACTAAATGGAAAGATATCGGAATTCCAAGGAGATTTAAAGCGACTTCTCCGAGCGTATATACGGGATGATTATTTATACCATTTAATTTTAATATATTTGTATAGTTAATTTTTAGAGTTTTAGGTATAAAATTTTCCTTGATTATATTTGGTCCGGATCCCGTGTCTAATAGAAAGGTT
The DNA here is from genome assembly GCF_030444845.1 of Prenolepis imparis. Classification (NCBI taxonomy): domain Eukaryota; kingdom Metazoa; phylum Arthropoda; class Insecta; order Hymenoptera; family Formicidae; genus Prenolepis; species Prenolepis imparis. Next base: position 17,343 of record NW_028141488.1, on the reverse strand, counting down.
ATTTGCGATGGTATTTCGTTAATTTGGACCTGAACAGTAGGCACGCGACTATGTTTATCGAGGTTTACTGTTACGGGTCGTATGTCGATGGTTTGACGGCCTACTTGACTTCTTGAGATGTCGACGGGTGTGAAGTCTGTCCGGTCCCCCGTTGTGCACCCGACCCCGAGGGACCTGTGTAGTTTCCCTGATTATTTTCTTTTCGACGATTATTACTTGCGTTGCGTAACTGACAATTTTCAAGGAGATGGCCTTGTTCTTTACAATATCTGCAGAATGTATCGTTCTTCGTTGTCAGTTGTTGATTTATTTTAACACGACAATCCTTAGCGGAGTGTCCGAATTTATCGCAAAGTTGGCATGAAACTTTCGGTCTACTTTCCAAACTTCTTTCCTCGTTCTGTTTTTTCCAACAATTACTAGCCGAATGGCCAGGCCTTTCACACCATTGACAAGTAACCGATTTATTAATTTGTTGTTGGGAAGTAGTTTGTCGGCATGATTTGGCGTCGTGGCCGGTTTTTGAACATAATTGACATATAGTAATTTTTTCTTGAATTACGTTTACTGACTGACGAGCGCGAGGATCGCGTTGGCGACATTTATCCGCACTGTGGCCGCGTTTTTTGCATATTTGGCAAATTAAAATCTCCGTTCCGTTATTCGTTTGAAAATCGTGCCCTTGTAAGGAAAATTGAACGAGCTTCCTACAACTACTTGCGGCATGTCCCTCTTTGAAACAGATCTGACAGATTTCCCGCACTTGATTAGTGTACGGTGATTGGCCTGTTTTAACGCCTTGGCCTTGGCGCAAACCTGTCATCTCTCGAAGCTCTCTTTCTATCCTTAGGGCGTCGGCTACAGTTTCTTGTACGTCTAAATCTCTAGCGATTCTTTGCTCTATTTCAGGCTTTAGCCCTCTAATAAAACACTTACACATGTCTTTTTCTACCGTTGTTTTTATATTTTGATTGGGTAAAATGTGACCGGAACTTCGATATGCTTCCAATATTTGTTTTCCAAGTAATTTAACTCTATTTGCGTAAGTGACGACATCCTCTTCATTCCTTTGATAAATACATCCTAGTTCTCCTTGTAACTGATATACATTTTTAGTGGGTCCATAAATTTTCTTTAAATAAGTAGTTAATTGCAATACAGTATCAAAATCTTCATCCCGAATTGTTCGACGCGCTTCTCCCACTATTCTAGTTCTTATAATTTTAGTAAATTGAGCCTCTGCTTCCTTAGGAAGCATAGCTTTCGCTTCCTCGCAACCCTCGATAAAATAATTTAGCGGAATGTTACTACCGTCAAAAAAGGGGACGGCGTCTACCGCGTATTTTAAGGTAGCAAAGGGGTTAGGTTGCGCCATGTTAAAAGAAAGTAAATTTTCGGGATCGCTTTCGATATCAAATTTTTCGATTTGATCTTTTATTGTTTCAGTAGTTATATCGGCGGAATCGTCGGAATCTGGCTCGGGCGATTCGGCTACTAAAGTATTTTCAGTTAAATCGAATTCTGAGGAAGGATCTTTTAACAAAAAATTTATTTGGCGAGATGTCGAAGTTGAAGGTACTAAAGGTGTGGATGTGTGAATTAATTCGGAATCAGATGGTTTAGATTTAGATTTGCGTGTTCTATGTGGTGTTGTTAATGCAGTTTTATATAGTTCTTCTATTTGATCTTTATCAGTTTGACCTCTTGTTCCTTTACTCATTACCGCTACCAGGAATCGCACATTTCTATCCCGGACGAGCCCCCAAATTTTTATTTATGTTACGTCCAGACTCAAGGAAGGAAGAGTCGAAAGGAAGGACGTAACTAAATTTATCTTTTCGAACGATGGCAGACTATCCGTCTGTTCGACCCGAACGAACGTCTGGGCCCAAATAGGTCAACGACCGCAAGGGTCGCTCTTACTCTATTTAAAGGGCCGTTCGCTCGGTGGTCCCTTTTTGGCAAGAGAATTTAATCTCTTTTACGCAGGATGGGACCTTGTGCGATCCTGGTTTACGGGAATAAGTGGGAACGGGTTATTAATAAATGAAAATCATTTATTTTGAAATTTATAAATTTATTCCTAATATAAAGACGAAAGAATTTATATACATAATAATATTATTGACGGACTTAGTTGCTAATGAAGAGTGAATGTATGTGTATGTGTCGCGGGTGATACATTAGTACGGAGGTCTTCAATCGGGGCAGAAAGGGGTAAGAGTTATTGTTTAAATTTTAGGGTCCCGATTGGTGGTTACAATAATTTAAATGGTAATAGGTATATAAAATTAGTGTCCATGTGTGTGCGTGTAAGAGAGACTTCTAGGTTATATGAGTTCGGTAATTATGGCGGTGGAGGGGGGATAGGTTCGTAGGAGAAGGTGTGCAGGGACGGCTAAAGGATATCTTCGCCCGGGAACATACCAGGGGATGATGTTATTCCTATCGGTGGTCTCTAGAAATTCGCGTAAGGCCTCGTGGTCTACGGGGCCTGGACCAATCGTGAAAGCTTCCTCAGGGACTTCTCGTATCCCTGGGAGCTGGTTTATCAGCCAAGCTCTGAATTGCTCGTATGAGAGCTTGGCAGGCGATCCTGATTCCTCGGAATCGTCGTCGCTGATATCTACTACCTCAAACCCTTCCGGATGTTCCCTATTTACAGAGGACGTTGGGGATGAGGGAGGAGAATCTTCAAGGGTGATTGTTGAGGGAGCCGGAGACGGAGATCTAGGTGGCTCAGGGCGTTCGGGAGAAGCAGGGGGAAGAAAGGGAGAAGGGCTCCGCGGAGAATCGGCGTCCTCAGAGGAAACAGAGGAGTGAGGGGAAGGGGCCCGCTGAGGTATAGCGGGTTCGGGAGAAAGAGGAGAAGGAGTTCGCGGGGAATCGAAAAATTCTGCAGAAGCAGAGGTAGCGGGAGACGGCGTCAGCGGGGTTTCTATATGTTCGGGTGAGGAAATAGGAGAGACCGTAGGGTGATATGTATTAGTTGTCTCTGTATGGATCGGTGTGTTAATTTTTTCTAGGGAGCCGAAGGTTTCGCCCGCAGCCAGACTCCGTGCCAACGCTTTCTTTAACCGCCTATTACGCCGGTTTCGCGCCAATTTAACAGCGGTTCGCGAGGGTCGTCTCCTTGGATTTTCCACTACGAGAGCGAATAATAAAGTAACCGGGCAAGAAGAGTTTTTACTGAAAAATAACTCTGGGAGTTCTTGTAAGAGAAAAAAAAAATATATATATATATATTTATTTTTATATAATTTTGATATTTTAATTATTTAATAATTTAGTTAGTTATTGTATTACTTATTTGTTCATTCAAGAGAGAGAGAGAGAGAGAGAGAGAGAGAGAGAGAGAAATAGAGAGTGAGAGAGAGTAAATCACGGATTGCTCCGCTATCGCGGGAAATCCGGAGTGATTTCAAAAGATAAAGGGATGATAGAATTCACGGATTGCTCCGCTATTGCGGGAAATCCAGAGTGATTTCGAGAGAAAGAGGAGATGGAAGAAATCACGGATTGCTCCGCTATCGCGGGAAATCCGGAGTGATTTCAAAAGGTAAGGGGATGATAGAAATCACGGATTGCTCCGCTATCGCGGGAAATCCACAGTGATTTCGAGAGAGAGAGAGAGATAAGGATGGGGGAAGAAAGGACAGTTTTTCGAAGTTAGAATTTAACAAGGATAATAAATTAATAAATTAAAAAGGAAAACAATTATAATTTAATTGAAGTCCCAGAATTATTTTAAGTATTATTAGTAAGGGTGGAGATGTAGCGTGCTTGATAACTTACTACTTATGGAGTGCGCGGGTAGGTGTTAATTATTCCAGGTGTGAATCTGGCTACGGACTCCTCCGTGAGGATGGTGTTCCACTCGCAGTTGTTCACTCGCGAAAATCGTCGTACTCGGTGAGCACTGGGCACACGATGATTTCACAAATGTCACTGCGAATGCTCACGAGTTCGAGATTCACTCGAAGGATGGTGATACAACTTTTCGCGATTGATCCGCGAGCGTAGGTTTGAGAAAAGATTGATATTCTCTGAGAGATGTCACGGGTATATATACCTTCTTGCTCCTCCTTCCCGTTAGTTTGTTAATATTTCCTGACGAATAGGGAATTTTTCAATAACGCCCTTTCAGTCCCGGAGGCGTCTCTTGACTTTAAAAGTTTATCGGGATTGGTCAGGGCTTTTGTTTAGGGCCCTAGGTTTTGACCAATGGAGAATTTGTTGAGGTTTATATTTTTATTATCCTCTCGAGATTTCGATATCGGCGGCGGTGTTTGTTGTTAGTTTTTCCTATATCGCGATATTTGTCGTTTGTTAGTGCCGCTTTTATCGGCGGGTTCTCGCTTTATTGCCCTCGCGTGTGGCTTAGAGCTTGTTTGCTGAGAGGCGATGCGTGTGGCATCTTTTTAATCTTTATATTTTTCGCCGCTTTCTCGCGAGAATACCCGCAGGTGTGCTATCTTATTTTGCACACTTTCGTTTTCATTATTTGTTTTCCCCTAATTTTACTAGGGAAGGATTTGCTTTCGGCGCGTTCTCGCCGTCTTTATGTTTTGCCGATATGTGATTTTAACTTATTATTCGCGAGGGTGTCGGCAAGAATCCGCTTTCGGCATCTTTCCGCCTGGTCTCTTTTATTTACCGATTTTGTAATATTTATCGGTCGCTCACGATATCTGCAGCTGTCCGTTTCGCTGGGCACGTTTTCGTTTTATTATATACGTGCCGCTTAGATTATTATTATCTTTTTTCTTCCTTTTTTATTTACCTAACAACAAACTTCGCCTTGGTCGTGGGAAAGAAAAGAATCGTGAAGTCCGCCGGACGTAACACAAGATATTAAAAAAAATATTATAACAAATAAACCACATATATTATGCAAAAGAACTAATTTTCTAAAATTTTGTGGTAAGTTTAACTCATATCAATGTGATGTTTGTAACACTTATTTTATCATATGTATGTAATAATCATGTATTTCTTTTCTCGTAGATATTAATTCGATAAGTCTTATAGATAAAAACAAAGGCATTGATTCTGTGATACTAAAAAAGGAGTCTGTTGCTAAAAAGATTGATATTTCATCAAATACTGGTGAATCTCACATAATAGTTTCTATGGATGAAAGCGATAAAAATAATGAATCTGTGTCAAACAGAAATTGTAATGAGAAGATGACCGATGTTGCATCAAATACTGGTAAATGTCCACATTTCCAATTATTTAATTTAGCTCATATCAATGATGTTTGTAATACTTATTTTATATATCATATGTATGCAATAATCATCTGTATTTCTTCTCTCATAGATATTAATTCGATAAGTCTTATAGATAAAAACAAAGGCAATGAGGCTGTGATACTAAACAAGGAGTCTATTACTAAAAAGAATGATGTTTCATTAAATACTGGTGAATCTCGCATAATAATGTCTATGCATAAAAGCGATAAAAATATTGAATCTGTGTCAAACAGAAATTGTAATGAGGAGATGACCGATGTTACGTCAAATACTGGTAAATGTGCACATTTCCAATTATTTAGTTTAACTCATATCAATGATGTTTGTAATACTTATTTTATAAATCATATGTATGCAATAATCATCTGTATTTTTTCTCTCGTAGATATTAATTCGATAAGTCTTATAGATAAAAACAAAGGCAATGAGGTTGTGATACTAAACAAGGAGTCTATTACTAAAAAGAATGATGTTTCATTAAATACTGGTGAATCTCGCATAATAATGTCTATGCATAAAAGCGATAAAAATATTGAATCTGTGTCAAACAGAAATTGTAATGAGGAGATGACCGATGTTACATCAAATACTGGTAAATGTGCACATTTCCAATTATTTAGTTTAACTCATATCAATGATGTTTGTAATACTTATTTTATAAATCATATGTATGCAATAATCATCTGTATTTTTTCTCTCGTAGATATTAATTCGATAAGTCTTACAGATAAAAACAAAGGCAATGATTCTGTGATACTAAACAAAGAGTCTACTACTAAAAAGATTGATGATTCATTAAATATCGGTGAATCTCGCATAATAATGTCTATAAATGAAATAAGCGATAAAAATAATAAATCTGTGCCAAACAAAGATTATAATAAGAAGATGACCGGTGTTACATCAAATACTGGTAAATGTGCACATTTCTAATTATTTAGTTTAACTCATATCGATGTTGTTTGTAATACTTATTTTATCATATGTATGCGATAATTATGTATTTCTTCTCTCGTAGATATTAATTTGATAAGTTTTATGGATAAAAACAAAGGCAATGAGTCTGTGATATTAAACAAGGAGTCTATTACTAAAAAGAATGATGTTTTATTAAATACCGGTGAATCTTGCATAATAATGTCTATGCATAAAAGCGATAAAAATATTGAATCTGTGTCAAACAGAAATTGTAATGAGGAGATGACCGATGTTGCATCAAATACTGGTAAATGTGCACATTTCTAATTATTTAGTTTAACTCATATCGATGTTGTTTGTAATACTTATTTTATCATATGTATGCGATAATTATGTATTTCTTCTCTCGTAGATATTAATTTGATAAGTTTTATGGATAAAAACAAAGGCAATGAGTCTGTGATATTAAACAAGGAGTCTATTACTAAAAAGAATGATGTTTTATTAAATACCGGTGAATCTCGCATAATAATGTCTATGCATAAAAGCGATAAAAATATTGAATCTGTGTCAAACAGAAATTGTAATGAGGAGATGACCGATGTTGCATCAAATACTGGTAAATGTGCACATTTCCAATTATTTAGTTTAGCTCATATTAATGATATTTGTAATACTTATTTTATATATCATATGTATGCAATAATCATCTGTATTTCTTCTCTCGTAGATATTAATTCGATAAGTCTTATAGATAAAAACAAAGGCATTGATTCTGTGATAAAGGAGTCTGTTGCTAAAAAGATTGATGTTTCATCAAATACTGATGAATCTCACATAATAGTTTCTATGGATGAAAGCGATAAAAATAATGAATCTGTGTCAAACCGAGATTGTGAGGAGATGACCAATGTTACATCAAATACTGGTAAATGTGCGAGAGAAGAAATTACCGTGATTATTGATAACTGTGATTATCAAGAGAGTACAGATCTCTCAGCAAATTTTGGTAAGTTTCGATAATGTTATCAACTATATTTCTAAGCGCTATTTTATCATCTGTATGAAATAATATTTTTTCTTATATGTATATATTGTTTTAGATATTGGCACAATAATCTTTACAAATCAAAATGAGACCATTGAAACTGTCATGCCGAATAACTTTTTCATGAATGATAATATTGAAACAGCAGACGCAAATATTTCTTTATCTGGTATGCATTATTGTTAAAATTAAATTTTAAATATTGTTTCATATTTTTACATTTTAAATAATATGCAATGTTTTATTGCATTGTTGAATAAATGTATTTGTCCGTTTGTCTAATCTTATGTTTTGTTTGCAGATTCACTTAATGGATCTGTTATAATCAATAAGGAGTGTGTTAGGAGATTAAGTTTTAACATGACTGGTATGTAGAAATTGAATTATTTTTATATAAAAATATAAACTCATAAACAAATATAAATATACACAAACTATAAAAAAATAAGGAATAAATGCAATAAAAAATATATATATATATATGCATATATAAGCATGTCCAGTGTTTGCTGTTATCTGAATAAAATTATATAGATGATCATCTAGATGAAACTTTGGCGTCATCTTATCTTTATATAGATATAGATAATAAAAATATGTATTATGTATATCTGCATCATAGATGAGAAAAACTATTATTTTTACTAAATTATCTTGAATAATTTTCAGATAATTTTGATTTAGAATCATAGCACATAAAAATACTTAAATAGTAGAACTTAAGCAATAAGTCATAAAAATTTATAAGTAGAAATATAAATACATATATTTTTATATCCTTTTTATAATTTACATTTTTTTAAACTATGTTTATATAAGCAGTCTTAAAAATTATTATCTTGAAAATTATCTAGATGAATTGCCATATAATTTTACCTTTTATTTAGATACATATATTTAAAACAAAATTATCATTTTATCTAAAATTAATTTAAATATTTTTATCTCATCTTTATCTAGCTAATTTTAAAATCATCTAAGCACAACACTGAGCATATCACAAAAGTAATAGAAAACCACTTAAATTAAAATATAAACATTAATGTTTATGTATATTTATATTTTTTAGAGATAAAAGATTGTATCTCCAGTTATATAAATTTAGAGAAAACAGGTTTTATAGTTTCAAATACACATAAGAAATGATAAAATTTTAGACAAAATAAAAATAAATATGATAATACAGTAATACAATTTAAGTTTTTATTAAGTATTTATAAACTGACATTTTAAGATTTGTTTAAAGTATAATCTTGTAAACACGGATTATTTTAGATATTATTTACTAATCTATTTTTATATCTTCAATAAATCATACAGAAACTGATGCAGGACGTGTAAGTGTGTTATCTCCTTGCCGAGATGATATGCCTGATCCAGAAATTGTTGATGTGCCAGTGTCTTATAGTATGTAGTTTTGTTTTCTTTTTCTTTATAAATTAATAAATCTCACAATATTATATGTGTAATATATGATATATATATTAATGGACATAATTCTTATAACATTGACGTTGCTACTGTTTTACATCAAGCTTGTTATTATTTTCATATAACGTACAAGCTGCGATTGCAACTTCATGCAAAAAGCGCAATAGTTTTGTTTCATTAATTTTATCTTAAGCTTTTAGTGATTTTAATTATAAAGACTAATTATAAATTTATACTTTTGCAAGATTAATTATAAATTTAAACTTTTACAAGACTAATTATAAATTTAAGTAATGTAATTCATGCAATATTGTGCTCTGTATATTTGAAATACATTAAAATTAAGATAAATCAATTTTATTACCTCTACTTTGAACATTATTTTTTATCTTTTGGTAATATATACATTGACATACAAATATTGTGTGCTTTAATTTTTCAATGATATGGGAGTTGTGTCCTTTGTTCATAGTTATATAATTTCTTTGTTTTTCTTTGATATTAGATAATGATAAGGACGAAAGTGATGATGAAGAATATATACCTTCAGAACACAGTTCTTTATATAGCAAATCTCCTCAAAAGCAAGTGCCAATTGTTAACAGAAGTATTTCATCCACTTCCAGTTTTGATACATCAAGTACAAATGTTGTTGGTACAGAACTTAGTTTTGTTTACATAATCTATAACATTTGCCAATATTTATACTAAAACTATTTATAATTGCGATTCAAAATTAAAAGTAAATAAGTAAAATAAAATAGCATTTCTATTTAAATAATTTATTATCGTTGAATATGGGATATAGGAATGATCATAGCAATCAACGTATTATTTTTATTAAACGTATTATGTCAAAGTCGAGAACAAATAGTATAGTTATTTCGTTAAATTATTTCAATAATATTCTCTATGCTCCTCTAGCATCTCCTTATGGACAAACAAAAAGAGTACGATGGACAGAATTTGAGAAAAAAGCAGCTCTTTCTGCGTTTGCACAACATATGGAAAATAATACATTGCCGTCTCTAAAAGAGATTCAAGAAGTAAAGAAAAAATATATTTCTCTGGCTCGTCGTACATCGCCGCAAATCAAAACGTGGTTGCATAATAAGCAGAAAAACCTGAAACAACAATAGTGGAAGAGTTTGCAATTTCGTACAAAACATTTTATTAACGCCTGTAAAGAAATTCTGATTTTTTTTAAAACAATATAAAACGTTTTCATATCACTTAAATTTTAAATTTTTTAATTAAAATTTATATAATTTAATACTTTATATAATATATATATATAATTTTAAATTAATTTTATATGTACTATACACAGTATAACTCTGATTCAATATCTTTTTTTTGTTTTTGTACACCTGTACATTGAGATATGCTAATATATAGATGTGTGCGTTAGTTCGTCAATGTTATAGATGTTCATAAGTAAATCTTATTCTATCTTTTGGTTTCAATTTAACTACCTCATTCTAGAAGGACCTTGTGAAGGCGTAGTTACTATAGTACAATATATTATAATAATCTGATCTCGTATATTATATTATATTAATTAATTTATCACATGTTCTTTATGATTTATATTATTGCTAAATTTTAAGGATTAAAGTTTAACTTTAAGGATGTTGCGAATTTAATCAAACATGATTGATGTATCAAGGTCCTATTACTTTTGCTGAAATCGAGAATATTAAGTTTTCTTATTTATAACTAGAGAAAAAGATATCAAATTTTGTGTTGTCATAAAAATAAATAAGTAAACATGATTAATGTATCAAGGTTCTCTTATTTTTGCTGAAATCGAGAATATTAAGTTTCCTTATTTATAACTAGAGAAAAGATATCAAATTTTGTGTTGTCATAAAAATGAATAAGTAATTACTTAAAATAAGTTCTACATACATTGTGAGCAATGATTTTAATTACCATTCTGTTGTATAATTATCATTTTCTGTTGTATTACTATATTTATTACATTTTTTACTTGTTTCTTTATATGATTAGAGGTATTACAAACACATCTTAATAATATTTTCAGATTATTATAATTGAAAATTTTATATTACACTATATTAATACGTATAATTAAGATTATTATGTATTTCTTAATCTTTAGCACCGTAATTTTGTCATTTTAATGTACACAATACACATGTTTCTTTTGAATCTAATTGGAATTGTGAACACCTACACATATTTTTCACAAATTCAATATCTATGTAAAATTTCTATGAAAAACCATTCAAGAAAACAAAAAATGTATATTATTATCTTACATCACATATCATTATGAAATACTACATGAATATAACCTCTTTAATAAAAGATATTGAGTAATATATATAACATTCAGTTTCATTATTTTCATCTTTACATATTTATACATTATCTTTCCCTTCATGTATTTACTATGAAATACATATGAGATTTCCATATAAAAAATCTGTTACAGTTAGATACATATTATTTTGTTCTCTCCCTGCACCATCTTAAGAAATAAGTATAATAATCTCTTTCGCGCGGACGCCGAATTGAGATAGATTTCATGTTAAATTCGGCAGCGTTAATGTTAAATTACATGTTAATGTTCAAATAAATACGTCGGCAAATTGCAAATAATAAAGGCTCCACGCTGTTTATAAAACAATCTAGTAGCATAAATCGTGCGTGCATGATCGTATTCGTCGTTCTCTCGAATAAATCATAAATGGAATTATTATAAATATATAATATTGTATGTAAATGCAGAATGTCCTATACACGACACGTGACATTGTCATCATTTTCATATCATTTTCATATCGCCGAAAAAACAAAGTAATAATACTTTTTCGGCGCGATATCATATACGTCGCGTGTCTTTCGTCGCTCATCGCTCAAAGCGTGCGGTCTACCGTTTCGAGCGGCGAGCGATTAGAGACGCACGACATATAATACACGCCGAAAAAGTATTATCAATTTGTTTTTCCGGCGGTAGAAAAATGATGTGAGAATTATGACGATGTCGCGTGTCGCGTGTAGGACACCGCTGCATATATATATACAACAATGTATATTTACAATGATTTCATTCTAGATTTAGTAAAGAGAACGATGAATACGCTCATATACGCACGACTTTATGATACTAGATTGTTTTATAATCAAGTGGATCTCTTTATCATTTGCAACTTGTCGACGTATTTGTTTCAACGATCATGTAGTTTAACATTAATATTGCCTAATTTAACATGAAATCTATCACAATTCGGTGTACGTGTGAAGAGAGAGAGAGAGAGAGAGAGAGAGAGAGAGAGAGAGAGAGAGAGAGAGAGAGAGAGAGAGAGAGAGAGAGAGAATGAGAGAGAGAAAGAGAGAAAGAAATAGATAAACAGAGAAAGGTAAGTATGTATAAATTAATCATATAGTACTTTTTGATTTGCGGATGATGCGTATAAATAAGCGACAGAAAATCTGTAACTCCGGCATTTTATAGATTTCCTGTCGCTTTATACGCATCATCTGTGAATCAAAAATTACCATATGATTAAATTATATATACATATATCTCTCCGTTTATCTATTTCGCTCCCTCTCTCCTCCTCTCTCTCTCTCACTCTCCCACTCTCCCACTCTCTCTCTCTCTCTCTCTCTCTCTCTCTCTCTCTCTCTCTCTCTCTCTCTCTCTCTTTCACGCGTACACCGAATTCCGACGAACTTCATGTTAAATTACGCAGTGTTAATGCTAAATACGTAAAACTTGAAATTATTATGTAGACAAGTTCCAAATGTGTGACAAATATTTTTCGGCGCGGTATCATATGTCGCGTCTCTCCTCGCTCGCCGCTCGAAGCGTGCGGTCAACCGTTTCTGATGTGCCGCGACATATCGTATGGTACCTAGCCAAAATGTACTTGTCATTTGTAACTTACCTACATGTAAATTCATGCTGTTTAGCAATCATGCTGTCTATTTTAACATGAAATCCGTCACAATTCGGCGTGAGCGCGAAAGAGAAAGAGAGAGAGATAGAAGGAAAGAGAGAGAGAGAGAGAGGGAGAGAAAGAAAGCGAAATAGAGAAACGGAGAGAGATGTAGGTATATATAATTTAACCATGATACTTTCTGATTAACGCGAAAGGCGTATAAAGCGACGGAAAATGTATAAAATGTGTATCGTAAATAGATTTTTTTTCACTTCATACGCATCACGTGTTAATGAGAAAGTATCATGATTAAATCATATATATCTCTCTCCGCTTCTTTATCTTACTCTTTTTCTATCTCCCTCTTTTTCTCTCTTTTTCTATCTCCTCCTCTTTTCCTCTTTTCGCTCTTTCTCTCTCTCTCTCTCTCTCTCTCTCTTTCTCTCTCTTTCACGCGCACACCGAATTGTGACGAATTTCATGTTAAATAAGGCAGTGTAAATGCTATACAGCATGTTAAAGTTGAAATTAATATGTGGACAAGTTGCAAAGACAAATATTTTTCGGCGCTGTATCATATGTCGCATTTCTCCTCGCTCGCCACTCAAAGCATGCGGCCAACCGCTTTTGATGTGCCGCCACATATGATATCACGCCGAAAAGCATTTACCATTCGCAACTTGCCTACATTTTAATTTCAACTTTAACATGCTGTTTAGCATTCACACTGCCTAATTTAACATGAAATCTATCACAATTCGGTGTACGTGTGAGAGAGAGAGAGAGAGAGAGAGAGAGAGAGAGAGAGAGAGAGAAATAGATAAACGGAGAAAGGTAAGTAACATGTAAATTCATGCTGTTTAGCAATCATGCTGTCTATTTTAACATGAAATCCGTCACAATTCGGCGTGAGCGCGAAAGAGAGAGAGAGAGATAGAGAGAGAAAGAGAGAGAGAGATAGAAGGAAAGAGAGAGAGAGAGAGAGAGAGAGAGGGGGGGAGAGAAAGAAAGCGAAATAGAGAAACGGAGAGAGATGTACGAGTAGGTATATATAATTTAACCATTATACTTTCTGATTAACGCGAAAGGCTTATAAAGCGACGGAAAATGTATAAAATGTGTATCGTAAATAGATTTTTTTCACTTCATACGCATCACGCGTTAATGAGAAAGTATCATGATTAAATCATATATCGTATATCTCTCTCCGCTTCTTTATCTTACTCTTTTTCTATCTCCCTCTCTTTCTCTCTTTTTCTATCTCCTTCTCTTTCCCTCTTTTTCGCTCTTTCTCTCTCTCTCTCTCTCTTTCTCTTTCTTTCACGCGCACACCGAATTGTGACGAATTTCATGTTAAATAAGGCAGTGTGAATGCTATACAGCATGTTAAAGTTGAAATTAATTATGCGCTGCTAATGCAGCGGAGTGGCAAGGGCATGTTAAAGTTAGTAAACGTGGACATAGTTCTTCCAACTTTTTTTTGAACGATAAATATTTCCCTGTCATCACAGATGCGTTATCGCACGATAAGGCGACAATATTTGGAAATGGTATCTGCAGTTTCCACATTTCACATTTAAATGCCTGAAACAACTTTTCTGCGCTTGGATCTTTGGCATCAATATCGATTAATTTGACTAATTGCGAGCGAACATCTAATGTCTCCGAATCAACGCATCGGACAAAAAAAGTCATCCATTGTCTGATGTTTCGTCAATAAAAACTGAAAACTTTGTATTTTGAATTTTATTGACGACACGATCCGTCTCAATCGGACACAAAACGTTTGTAATAATGCCTTTACATTTCGTTCGACTCATGCTCATGCTTTTCAATACGTCAGAATCTTCTCCTATTTGTTGAAAAAATGTAAGAATCTCTGTTGTATTTTGATGAGAAATGTTTTTATCAGCAATTAATGCTGCATATCTGATTTCCGCGGATTTTTTACGCTCATTAAATGGCAAAAGAGATTTATTTTGCATATTTAAATCTTCTAAATTTGATTGATTTTTTTCTAGATATTTTTTATATATATTTATGTGTGTTTTGGATTCTGCATGACGATGGATTTGCGATAAACTACTAGCGATAGATTTATCGCAAATCAAACAAAAAAATAAACTTTCGTCATGTGGCACTTCACGCAACCAAAGTTTAAATTCTTCAATATCTAACCATTCTTTTTTAAATATTGATTTACGCGATTTTTTTATTGGTATAAATCGGGAATAGATTGGCTATTCGAGCCGTACGCGGATGTCGGTGCGTCGATTCCAACGAAAATTAATTTTTCGTTGGAATTAACTAATTGTGCACGGGGCACACATTTTGCTTGGTACACCGCCAAGACTTTATTAAGGAACAATCTCAATTCGAGATTTTTAATTCCAAAGATCCCCTCTAACCCCCCTACAGAATTATAGGCGAGAAAAAGGCGTTATTTACAAATAGTTATTTTATTAAGGCAGAGAAAAATATAGGGTCGAAGGGTCTGAATAGCTCAGATGGTGAGAGCAGTCGCCCGGCAAGCGAAAGGTCTCGGGTTCGATTCCCGATTCAGCGACTTTCGGATCTATATTTTTCTCGCCTTGATAATTCTGTAGGGGGGTTAGAGCTCTATTCTATCAAAAGAAAATAAAGGACAAAAGATATATACCTGTCCTCTTCTACATATGTTCGAAGGACAAGGGTTCTCATCTTTTCGGTGCGCTCTGCGCTGCCGACCTACCCCCTCCACTGCAAGATGGCTGTCGCGAAGTGGCTGTCGCGCGTGAAATCTTGCATCACTGCTCTGGAGGTGTCGGGACCTCCACCCGTGTCAGGGGTCGTCTCGGTATCTGCCTAGGCTCCCCCCCGATCGCCCCCTCTTCCTCTTTCGGTTCGTCTTCGGAGGAATTATCGGATATTTCGGGGGTAGACACGTGTTCCTTCCCGGCTAAGTTCGCGGCCTCGAATCTAAGCAGTCTACTCCGGAGAGTGGGGAGAATCCCTTTTACTGACAATTCCCTAGCCGCGAGTTCCTTCTTTAGTTCGTCCACCTTAAGAGCGCATATCCATCCCAGGCTCTTCTTAGTGGTCATTGTTGCGAAATATCGCGAGAGAAAGAAATATTGTCGATAATCAACGCGCATCTCTCGTTATTAAACCCAGTATGGACGTCGCCGAGCGATAAGAGACGGAACCAGTACGCTTTAAATATTTGGCCGTCAGTAGGGATACTATGAGAGTTCTAACTCAGGTCCTCTGAGGGGGGTGCGGGGCGCGGGGGGTTCTCCGTGGCGAGGGTATGACGTCACGCGGGGCGGGGGTATCTCGTAGGCGCGGGGGCTGACGTCACGCGGGTGGAGGGGGATGTTTCGACAAAGGAGGGGGAGTTTTCTGAGTGCAATATTTGTAGATGGTATCTTTACGACTTTTTTATGAGGGTTCTTAGACATTTTCCCCAAAAAGGTATAGAACAAGCGCCGATGATTAACAATTTTGTACCCTCGTTAATATAATTTTATTACGGAAGCGCCGATGTCCGGCTGCTCGAACTTGTCAACGGAGCGTTCTAGAGTTCATTAAAACTATGTTTTTCATTTTATGGACATTTTATCATTAGGAAAGGAATGAAGATTTTAAGCCGACGCTGCGACGAACATGTCAAACGTGATTTAATAGGCCTCTACCTATTTGCGTTGACGTTCGGCAGCTTTGTACCCTCGCGGAAAATCTCCCATAAAAACGAGAGCGAAACATTTTTCTTAATATTTTTTAAGGAAGAATGCAACGTATCGGCGCCAACGTTCGGCTGCTTTGTACCCTCGCAGAAAATCGGTCGTAAACGAGAGCGAAACATCTTCCTAAATATCTTTTTAAGGAAGAATTGCGATAATTTTGAGAGGGATGGGGGTTGAAACTTATGGAGAGAGTCTGTCTCCGCGTCAAAAAGTCTTTAGCATTCGACGAGTTAAAGTGTCGAAAGTGCGAAGTGTCAGTGGCACAGTGTAGTGAGTTAAAAAGAAATGGAAAATAATAATTTCGAGAGAATATTAGACGAGTCATCTGATGAAGATCACGAGTTGTCGGATAACAATGTAGACGAATCTGACGAAGATCATTGTTGTTGAGTGACAGTAATTATATTAGTGATCGCAGTGAGGACCTTACGGATATTCACGACAAGGTAGTGTCTAATTCACAAATCCTTGCGCTAAACGGACGTACAAAAGTTTGCGCCATATACTTTTATTATTCTACGGGTGGTGCTCTGGCTTTATGTACTTCATGTATGATCTCTATTCAAGATTTCGGACACATGTATGCTGTACGAAAGCATGTGATTAAATTACACAATGCAGTGGATTGTCGATGGTGTTGCTATTGTAGAAAGTCATTGTGTCAGATATTTCCATGTGATATGTGTCCTATTTGCACAAAATAAACTTTTGGAGATTGTGCTGGGACACTTAAAGTGAGAATTCTACAAGTGTTGTGAAAATGGCGAGTCAGAAAATATCGAAGGTGTCTTCGGTGGTACAGTTTCTACGAAATCGTGAACTCGGTGTACAGAAACCCCAAACAAAAGATTTGGCCCATTTTATAGAAATTCATGAAGATATTTTAAGAACAACTGGAGGTTTATCTAAATGCTTCAGAGCACACAACAATATCAAATGCTTTCGACGTCGTTATAAAAGCTGTGTGGTTTACTTTAAAGGATCTGAGGACCCATATATTGGTCGAATGGATATGCCATCACCATCGGCATTATGCGAATCATCGGATT
>NW_028141487.1:0-35559 GCF_030444845.1 Prenolepis imparis | reverse complement strand
AAGCAGTGGTATCAACGCAGAGTACTTGCAAGGTTTTGCGAAGGGTGCTAAGTGCGGACAGTGCCACTAATAATGTCATTTTTGGGATATTTCAATTCTGCATACGGGTGCTGTTTTGTAATTGCCTGCAGACGTTTGTATTGCTTTCCATTTTGTTCGTATCTATACAGGTGTAATTATACAGAATTTTTAAAATTGATGTTATAGCTAATAATGTCATTTTATGAGAAATTTTAATTCTGTAAACGCTGTTTTGTTACCGTCTGCTGACGTTTGTATTGCTTTCTGTTTTCTTTATACCCTTACAGGTGTAAATATACCGAATGTTCAAAATTGATATTAGAGCTAATAATGTCATTTTTGGGATATTTCAATTTTGTATACGGGTGCCGTTTTGTAATTGCCTGCAGACGTTTGTACCGCTTTCCGTTTCGTTTGTACCCCTACAGGTGTAAATACACCGAGTTTTAAAAATTGATGTTACAGCTAATAATGTCATTTTATGAGAAATTTTAATTCTGTAAACGCTGTTTTGTTACCGTCTGCAGACGTTTATATTGCTTTCCGTTTTGTTTGTACCCTTACAAGTGTAAATATACCGAATGTTCAAAATTGATATTAGAGCTAATAATGTCATTTTTGGGATATTTCAATTCTGCATACGGGTGCTATTTTGTAATTGCCTGCAGACGTTTGTACCGCTTTCCATTTTGTTCGTATCTATACAGATGTAATTATACAGAATTTTTAAAATTGATGTTACAGTTAATTATGTCATTTTATGAGAAATTTTAATTCTGTAAACGCTGTTTTGTTACCGTCTGCAGACGTTTGTATTGTTTTCTGTTTTGTTTATACCCTTACAGGTGTAAATATACCGAATGTTCAAAATTGATATTAGAGCTAATAATGTCATTTTTGGGATATTTCAATTCTGCATACAAGTGCTATTTTGTAATTGCCTGCAGACGTTTGTACCGCTTTCCATTTTGTTCGTATCTATACAGGTGTAATTATACAGAATTTTTAAAATTGATGTTATAGCTAATAATGTCATTTTATGAGAAATTTTAATTCTGTAAACGCTGTTTTGATACCGTCTGCTGACGTTTGTATTGCTTTCTGTTTCGTTTGTACCTGTAAAGGTACCTTTACACGTACAAATATATCGAATGTTCAAAATTGATATTAGAGCTAATAATGTCATTTTTGGGTTTCAATTTTGTATACGGGTGCTGTTTTGTAATTGACTGCAGACGCTTGTACCGCTTTCCATTTTGTTCGTATCTATACAGTCATTTTTGAGATATTTCAATTCTGCATACGGGTGCTATTTTGTAATTGCCTGCAGACGTTTGTACCGCTTTCCATTTTGTTCGTATCTATACAGGTGTAAATATATCGAATTTTGTTAATTGATGTTACTGTTATTGATGTTAATTGATGTTAGCTAATAATGAAGAAATTTTAATTCTGTAAACGCTGTTTTGTTACCGTCTGCTGACGTTTGTATTGCTTTCTGTTTTCTTTATACCCTTACAGGTGTAAATATACCGGATGTTCAAAATTGATATTAGAGCTAATAATGTCATTTTTGTACCGCTTTTTTGCAAGGTTTTGCGAAGGGTGCTAAGTGCGGACAGTGCCACTAATAATGTCATTTTTGGGATATTTCAATTCTGCATACGGGTGCTGTTTTGTAATTGCCTGCAGACGTTTGTATTGCTTTCCATTTTGTTCGTATCTATACAGGTGTAATTATACAGAATTTTTAAAATTGATGTTATAGCTAATAATGTCATTTTATGAGAAATTTTAATTCTGTAAACGCTGTTTTGTTACCGTCTGCTGACGTTTGTATTGCTTTCTGTTTTCTTTATACCCTTACAGGTGTAAATATACCGAATGTTCAAAATTGATATTAGAGCTAAAAATGTCATTTTTGGGATATTTCAATTTTGTATACGGGTGCTGTTTTGTAATTGCCTGCAGACGTTTGTACCGCTTTCCATTTTGTTCGTAACTATACAGGTGTAATTATACAGAATTTTTTAAGTTGATGTTACAGCTAATAATGTCATTTTTTGAGAAATTTTAATTCTGTAAACGCTGTTTTGTTACCGTCTGCAGACGTTTGTATTGCTTTCCGTTTTGTTTGTACCCTTACAGGTGTAAATATACCGAATGTTTAAAATTGATATTAAAGCTAATAATGTCATTTTTGGGATATTTCAATTTTGTATACGGGTGCCGTTTTGTAATTGCCTGCAGACGTTTGTACCGCTTTCCATTTTGTTCGTATCTATACAGGTGTAAATATATCGAATTTTGTTAATTGATGTTACAGCTAATAATGTCATTTTTTGAGGAATTTTAATTCTGTAAACAAGTGCTGTTTTGTTATCGTATGCAGACGTTTGTATTGCTTTTCGTTTTGTTTGTACCCTTACAGGTGTAAATATACCGATTGTTCAAAACTGATATTAGAGCTAATAATGTCATTTTTGGGATATTTCAATTTTGTATACGGGTGCTGTTTTGTAATTGCCTGCAGACGTTTGTACCGCTTTCCATTTTGTTCGTAACTATACAGGTGTAATTATACAAAATTTTTTAAGTTGATGTTATAGCTAATAATGTCATTTTATGAGAAATTTTAATTCTGTAAACGCTGTTTTGTTACCGTCTGCTGACGTTTGTATTGCTTTCTGTTTTCTTTATACCCTTACAGGTGTAAATATACCGAATATTCAAAATTGATATTAGAGCTAATAATGTCATTTTTGGGATATTTCAATTTTGTATACGGGTGCTGTTTTGTAATTGCCTGCAGACGTTTGTACCGCTTTTTTGCAAGGTTTTGCGAAGGGTGCTAAGTGCGGACAGTGCCACTAATAATGTCATTTTTGAGATATTTCAATTCTGCATACGGGTGCTGTTTTGTAATTGCCTGCAGACGTTTGTACCGCTTTCCATTTTGTTCGTATCTATACAGGTGTAATTGTACAGAATTTTTAAAATTGATGTTATAGCCAATAATGTCATTTTATGAGAAATTTTAATTCTGTAAACGCTGTTTTGGTACCGTCTGTTGACGTTTGTATTGCTTTCTGTTTTTTTTATACCCTTACAGGTGTAAATATACCGAATGTTCAAAATTGATATTAGAGCTAAAAATGTCATTTTTGGGATATTTCAATTTTGTATACGGGTGCTGTTTTGTAATTGCCTGCAGACGTTTGTACCGCTTTCCATTTTGTTCGTAACTATACAGGTGTAATTATACAGAATTTTTTAAGTTGATGTTACAGCTAATAATGTCATTTTTTGAGAAATTTTAATTCTGTAAACGCTGTTTTGTTACCGTCTGCAGATGTTTGTATTGCTTTCTGTTTTGTTTGTACCTGTAAAGGTATCTTTACAGGTACAAATATATCGAATGTTCAAAATTGATATTAGAGCTAATAATGTCATTTTTGGGATGTTTCAATTTTGTATACGGGTGCTGTTTTGTAATTGACTGCAGACGCTTGTACCGCTTTCCATTTTGTTCGTATCTATACAGTCATTTTTGAGATATTTCAATTCTGCATACGGGTGCTATTTTGTAATTGCCTGCAGACGTTTGTACCGCTTTCCATTTTGTTCGTATCTATACAGATGTAAATATATCGAATTTTGTTAATTGATGTTACAGCTAATAATGAAGAAATTTTAATTCTGTAAACGCTGTTTTGTTACCGTCTGCTGACGTTTGTATTGCTTTCTGTTTTCTTTATACCCTTACAGGTGTAAATATACCGAATGTTCAAAATTGATATTAGAGCTAAAAATGTCATTTTTGGGATATTTCAATTTTGTATACGGGTGCTGTTTTGTAATTGCCTGCAGACGTTTGTACCGCTTTCCATTTTGTTCGTAACTATACAGGTGTAATTATACAGAATTTTTTAAGTTGATGTTACAGCTAATAATGTCATTTTTTGAGAAATTTTAATTCTGTAAACGCTGTTTTGTTACCGTCTGCAGACGTTTGTATTGCTTTCCGTTTTGTTTGTACCCTTACAGGTGTAAATATACCGATTGTTCAAAACTGATATTAGAGCTAATAATGTCATTTTTGGGATATTTCAATTTTGTATACGGGTGCTGTTTTGTAATTGCCTGCAGACGTTTGTACCGCTTTCCATTTTGTTCGTAATTATACAGGTGTAATTATACAAAATTTTTTAAGTTGATGTTATAGCTAATAATGTCATTTTATGAGAAATTTTAATTCTGTAAACGCTGTTTTGTTACCGTCTGCTGACGTTTGTATTGCTTTCTGTTTTCTTTATACCCTTACAGGTGTAAATATACCGAATATTCAAAATTGATATTAGAGCTAATAATGTCATTTTTGGGATATTTCAATTTTGTATACGGGTGCTGTTTTGTAATTGCCTGCAGACGTTTGTACCGCTTTTTTGCAAGGTTTTGCGAAGGGTGCTAAGTGCGGACAGTGCCACAAATAATGTCATTTTTGAGATATTTCAATTCTGCATACGGGTGCTGTTTTGTAATTGCCTGCAGACGTTTGTACCGCTTTCCATTTTGTTCGTATCTATACAGGTGTAATTATACAGAATTTTTAAAATTGATGTTATAGCCAATAATGTCATTTTATGAGAAATTTTAATTCTGTAAACGCTGTTTTGGTACCGTCTGCTGACGTTTGTATTGCTTTCTGTTTTTTTATACCCTTACAGTGTAAATATACCGAATATTCAAAATTGATATTAGAGCTAAAAATGTCATTTTTGGGATATTTCAATTTTGTATACGGGTGCTGTTTTGTAATTGCCTGCAGACGTTTGTACCGCTTTCCATTTTGTTCGTAACTATACAGGTGTAATTATACAGAATTTTTTAAGTTGATGTTACAGCTAATAATGTCATTTTTTGAGAAATTTTAATTCTGTAAACGCTGTTTTGTTACCGTCTGCAGACGTTTGTATTGCTTTCTGTTTTGTTTGTACCTGTAAAGGTACCTTTACAGGTACAAATATATCGAATGTTCAAAATTGATATTAGAGCTAATAATGTCATTTTTGGGATATTTCAATTTTGTATACGGGTGCTGTTTTGTAATTGCCTGCAGACGTTTGTACCGCTTTCCATTTTGTTCGTAACTATACAGGTGTAATTATACAGAATTTTTTAAGTTGATGTTACAGCTAATAATGTCATTTTTTGAGAAATTTTAATTCTGTAAACGCTGTTTTGTTACCGTCTGCAGATGTTTGTATTGCTTTCTGTTTTGTTTGTACCTGTAAAGGTATCTTTACAGGTACAAATATATCGAATGTTCAAAATTGATATTAGAGCTAATAATGTCATTTTTGGGATGTTTCACTTTTGTATACGGGTGCTGTTTTGTAATTGACTGCAGACGCTTGTACCGCTTTCCATTTTGTTCGTATCTATACAGTCATTTTTGAGATATTTCAATTCTGCATACGGGTGCTATTTTGTAATTGCCTGCAGACGTTTGTACCGCTTTCCATTTTGTTCGTATCTATACAGATGTAAATATATCGAATTTTGTTAATTGATGTTACAGCTAATAATGAAGAAATTTTAATTCTGTAAACGCTGTTTTGTTACCGTCTGCTGACGTTTGTATTGCTTTCTGTTTTCTTTATACCCTTACAGGTGTAAATATACCGAATGTTCAAAATTGATATTAGAGCTAAAAATGTCATTTTTGGGATATTTCAATTTTGTATACGGGTGCTGTTTTGTAATTGCCTGCAGACGTTTGTACCGCTTTCCATTTTGTTCGTAACTATACAGGTGTAATTATACAGAATTTTTTAAGTTGATGTTACAGCTAATAATGTCATTTTTTGAGAAATTTTAATTCTGTAAACGCTGTTTTGTTACCGTCTGCAGACGTTTGTATTGCTTTCCGTTTTGTTTGTACCCTTACAGGTGTAAATATACCGATTGTTCAAAACTGATATTAGAGCTAATAATGTCATTTTTGGGATATTTCAATTTTGTATACGGGTGCTGTTTTGTAATTGCCTGCAGACGTTTGTACCGCTTTCCATTTTGTTCGTAACTATACAGGTGTAATTATACAAAATTTTTTAAGTTGATGTTATAGCTAATAATGTCATTTTATGAGAAATTTTAATTCTGTAAACGCTGTTTTGTTACCGTTTGCTGACGTTTGTATTGCTTTCTGTTTTCTTTATACCCTTACAGGTGTAAATATACCGAATATTCAAAATTGATATTAGAGCTAATAATGTCATTTTTGGGATATTTCAATTTTGTATACGGGTGCTGTTTTGTAATTGCCTGCAGACGTTTGTACCGCTTTTTTGCAAGGTTTTGCGAAGGGTGCTAAGTGCGGACAGTGCCACTAATAATGTCATTTTTGAGATATTTCAATTCTGCATACGGGTGCTGTTTTGTAATTGCCTGCAGACGTTTGTACCGCTTTCCATTTTGTTCGTATCTATACAGGTGTAATTATACAGAATTTTTAAAATTGATGTTATAGCCAATAATGTCATTTTATGAGAAATTTTAATTCTGTAAACGCTGTTTTGGTACCGTCTGCTGACGTTTGTATTGCTTTCTGTTTTTTTATACCCTTACAGGTGTAAATATACCGAATATTCAAAATTGATATTAGAGCTAAAAATGTCATTTTTGGGATATTTCAATTTTGTATACGGGTGCTGTTTTGTAATTGCCTGCAGACGTTTGTACCGCTTTCCATTTTGTTCGTAACTATACAGGTGTAATTATACAGAATTTTTTAAGTTGATGTTACAGCTAATAATGTCATTTTTT
Organism: Prenolepis imparis; assembly: GCF_030444845.1. Lineage (NCBI taxonomy): Eukaryota > Metazoa > Arthropoda > Insecta > Hymenoptera > Formicidae > Prenolepis > Prenolepis imparis. Next base: position 28,710 of record NW_028141487.1, on the reverse strand, counting down.
GAGAAATTTTAATTCTGTAAACGCTGTTTTGTTACCGTCTGCAGATGTTTGTATTGCTTTCTGTTTTCTTTATACCCTTACAGGTGTAAATATACCGAATGTTCAAAATTGATATTAGAGCTAAAAATGTCATTTTTGGGATGTTTCAATTTTGTATACGGGTGCTGTTTTGTAATTGCCTGCAGACGTTTGTACCGCTTTCCATTTTGTTCGTATCTATACATGTGTAATTATACAGAATTTTTAAAATTGATATTAGAGCTAATAATGTTATTTTTGGGATATTTCAATTTTGTATACGGGTGCTGTTTTGTTACCGTCTGCAGACGTTTGTATTGCTTTCTGTTTCGTTTGTACCTGTAAAGGTACCTTTACAGGTACAAATATATCGAATGTTCAAAATTGATATTAGAGCTAATAATGTCATTTTTGGGATGTTTCAATTTTGTATACGGGTGCTGTTTTGTAATTGACTGCAGACGCTTGTACCGCTTTCCATTTTGTTCGTATCTATACAGTCATTTTTGAGATATTTCAATTCTGCATACGGGTGCTATTTTGTAATTGCCTGCAGACGTTTGTACCGCTTTCCATTTTGTTCGTATCTATACAGATGTAAATATATCGAATTTTGTTAATTGATGTTACAGCTAATAATGAAGAAATTTTAATTCTGTAAACGCTGTTTTGTTACCGTCTGCTGACGTTTGTATTGCTTTCTGTTTTTTTTATACCCTTACAGGTGTAAATATACCGAATGTTCAAAATTGATATTAGAGCTAAAAATGTCATTTTTGGGATATTTCAATTTTGTATACGGGTGCTGTTTTGTAATTGCCTGCAGACGTTTGTACCGCTTTCCATTTTGTTCATAACTATACAGGTGTAATTATACAGAATTTTTTAAGTTGATGTTACAGCTAATAATGTCATTTTTTGAGAAATTTTAATTCTGTAAACGCTGTTTTGTTACCGTCTGCAGACGTTTGTATTGCTTTCCGTTTTGTTTGTACCCTTACAGGTGTAAATATACCGATTGTTCAAAACTGATATTAGAGCTAATAATGTCATTTTTGGGATATTTCAATTTTGTATACGGGTGCTGTTTTGTAATTGCCTGCAGACGTTTGTACCTCTTTCCATTTTGTTCGTAACTATACAGGTGTAATTATACAAAATTTTTTAAGTTGATGTTATAGCTAATAATGTCATTTTATGAGAAATTTTAATTCTGTAAACGCTGTTTTGTTACCGTTTGCTGACGTTTGTATTGCTTTCTGTTTTCTTTATACCCTTACAGGTGTAAATATACCGAATATTCAAAATTGATATTAGAGCTAATAATGTCATTTTTGGGATATTTCAATTTTGTATACGGGTGCTGTTTTGTAATTGCCTGCAGACGTTTGTACCGCTTTTTTGCAAGGTTTTGCGAAGGGTGCTAAGTGCGGACAGTGCCACTAATAATGTCATTTTTGAGATATTTCAATTCTGCATACGGGTGCTGTTTTGTAATTGCCTGCAGACGTTTGTACCGCTTTCCATTTTGTTCGTATCTATACAGGTGTAATTATACAGAATTTTTAAAATTGATGTTATAGCCAATAATGTCATTTTATGAGAAATTTTAATTCTGTAAACGCTGTTTTGGTACCGTCTGCTGACGTTTGTATTGCTTTCTGTTTTTTTATACCCTTACAGGTGTAAATATACCGAATATTCAAAATTGATATTAGAGCTAAAAATGTCATTTTTGGGATATTTCAATTTTGTATACGGGTGCTGTTTTGTAATTGCCTGCAGACGTTTGTACCGCTTTCCATTTTGTTCGTAACTATACAGGTGTAATTATACAGAATTTTTTAAGTTGATGTTACAGCTAATAATGTCATTTTTTGAGAAATTTTAATTCTGTAAACGCTGTTTTGTTACCGTCTGCAGATGTTTGTATTGCTTTCTGTTTTGTTTGTACCTGTAAAGGTATCTTTACAGGTACAAATATATCGAATGTTCAAAATTGATATTAGAGCTAATAATGTCATTTTTGGGATGTTTCAATTTTGTATACGGGTACTGTTTTGTAATTGACTGCAGACGCTTGTACCGCTTTCCATTTTGTTCGTATCTATACAGTCATTTTTGAGATATTTCAATTCTGCATACGGGTGCTATTTTGTAATTGCCTGCAGACGTTTGTACCGCTTTCCATTTTGTTCGTATCTATACAGATGTAAATATATCGAATTTTGTTAATTGATGTTACAGCTAATAATGAAGAAATTTTAATTCTGTAAACGCTGTTTTGTTACCGTCTGCTGACGTTTGTATTGCTTTCTGTTTTTTTTATACCCTTACAGGTGTAAATATACCGAATGTTCAAAATTGATATTAGAGCTAAAAATGTCATTTTTGGGATATTTCAATTTTGTATACGGGTGCTGTTTTGTAATTGCCTGCAGACGTTTGTACCGCTTTCCATTTTGTTCATAACTATACAGGTGTAATTATACAGAATTTTTTAAGTTGATGTTACAGCTAATAATGTCATTTTTTGAGAAATTTTAATTCTGTAAACGCTGTTTTGTTACCGTCTGCAGACGTTTGTATTGCTTTCCGTTTTGTTTGTACCCTTACAGGTGTAAATATACCGATTGTTCAAAACTGATATTAGAGCTAATAATGTCATTTTTGGGATATTTCAATTTTGTATACGGGTGCTGTTTTGTAATTGCCTGCAGACGTTTGTACCGCTTTCCATTTTGTTCGTAACTATACAGGTGTAATTATACAAAATTTTTTAAGTTGATGTTATAGCTAATAATGTCATTTTATGAGAAATTTTAATTCTGTAAACGCTGTTTTGTTACCGTCTGCTGACGTTTGTATTGCTTTCTGTTTTCTTTATACCCTTACAGGTGTAAATATACCGAATATTCAAAATTGATATTAGAGCTAATAATGTCATTTTTGGGATATTTCAATTTTGTATACGGGTGCTGTTTTGTAATTGCCTGCAGACGTTTGTACCGCTTTTTTGCAAGGTTTTGCGAAGGGTGCTAAGTGCGGACAGTGCCACTAATAATGTCATTTTTGAGATATTTCAATTCTGCATACGGGTGCTGTTTTGTAATTGCCTGCAGACGTTTGTACCGCTTTCCATTTTGTTCGTATCTATACAGGTGTAATTATACAGAATTTTTAAAATTGATGTTATAGCCAATAATGTCATTTTATGAGAAATTTTAATTCTGTAAACGCTGTTTTGGTACCGTCTGCTGACGTTTGTATTGCTTTCTGTTTTTTTATACCCTTACAGGTGTAAATATACCGAATATTCAAAATTGATATTAGAGCTAAAAATGTCATTTTTGGGATATTTCAATTTTGTATACGGGTGCTGTTTTGTAATTGCCTGCAGACGTTTGTACCGCTTTCCATTTTGTTCGTAACTATACAGGTGTAATTATACAGAATTTTTTAAGTTGATGTTACAGCTAATAATGTCATTTTTTGAGAAATTTTAATTCTGTAAACGCTGTTTTGTTACCGTCTGCAGACGTTTGTATTGCTTTCTGTTTTGTTTGTACCTGTAAAGGTACCTTTACAGGTACAAATATATCGAATGTTCAAAATTGATATTAGAGCTAATAATGTCATTTTTGGGATGTTTCAATTTTGTATACGGGTGCTGTTTTGTAATTGACTGCAGACGCTTGTACCGCTTTCCATTTTGTTCGTATCTATACAGTCATTTTTGAGATATTTCAATTCTGCATACGGGTGCTATTTTGTAATTGCCTGCAGACGTTTGTACCGCTTTCCATTTTGTTCGTATCTATACAGATGTAAATATATCGAATTTTGTTAATTGATGTTACAGCTAATAATGAAGAAATTTTAATTCTGTAAACGCTGTTTTGTTACCGTCTGCTGACGTTTGTATTGCTTTCTGTTTTCTTTATACCCTTACAGGTGTAAATATACCGAATGTTCAAAATTGATATTAGAGCTAATAATGTCATTTTTGTACCGCTTTTTTGCAAGGTTTTGCGAAGGGTGCTAAGTGCGGACAGTGCCACTAATAATGTCATTTTTGGGATATTTCAATTCTGCATAGGGGTGCTGTTTTGTAATTGCCTGCAGACGTTTGTATTGCTTTCCATTTTGTTCGTATCTATACAGGTGTAATTATACAGAATTTTTAAAATTGATGTTATAGCTAATAATGTCATTTTATGAGAAATTTTAATTCTGTAAACGCTGTTTTGTTACCGTCTGCTGACGTTTGTATTGCTTTCTGTTTTCTTTATACCTTACAGGTGTAAATATACCGAATGTTCAAAATTGATATTAGAGCTAAAAATGTCATTTTTGGGATATTTCAATTTTGTATACGGGTGCCGTTTTGTAATTGCCTGCAGACGTTTGTACCGCTTTCCATTTTGTTCGTATCTATACAGGTGTAAATATATCGAATTTTGTTAATTGATGTTACAGCTAATAATGTCATTTTTTGAGAAATTTTAATTCTGTAAACAAGTGCTGTTTTGTTATCGTATGCAGACGTTTGTATTGCTCTTCGTTTTGTTTGTACCCTTACAGGTGTAAATATACCGATTGTTCAAAACTGATATTAGAGCTAATAATGTCATTTTTGGGATATTTCAATTTTGTATACGGGTGCTGTTTTGTAATTGCCTGCAGACGTTTGTACCGCTTTCCATTTTGTTCGTAACTATACAGGTGTAATTATACAAAATTTTTTAAGTTGATGTTATAGCTAATAATGTCATTTTATGAGAAATTTTAATTCTGTAAACGCTGTTTTGTTACCGTCTGCTGACGTTTGTATTGCTTTCTGTTTTCTTTATACCCTTACAGGTGTAAATATACCGAATATTCAAAATTGATATTAGAGCTAATAATGTCATTTTTGGGATATTTCAATTTTGTATACGGGTGCTGTTTTGTAATTGCCTGCAGACGTTTGTACCGCTTTTTTGCAAGGTTTTGCGAAGGGTGCTAAGTGCGGACAGTGCCACTAATAATGTCATTTTTGAGATATTTCAATTCTGCATACGGGTGCTGTTTTGTAATTGCCTGCAGACGTTTGTACCGCTTTCCATTTTGTTCGTAACTATACAGGTGTAATTATACAGAATTTTTTAAGTTGATGTTACAGCTAATAATGTCATTTTTTGAGAAATTTTAATTCTGTAAACGCTGTTTTGTTACCGTCTGCAGACGTTTGTATTGCTTTCTGTTTTGTTTGTCCTGTAAATGTTGTACCTTTACAGGTACAAATATATCGAAGGTTCAAAATTGATATTAGAGCTAATAATGTCATTTTTGGGATATTTCAATTTTGTATACGGGTGCTGTTTTGTAATTGACTGCAGACGCTTGTACCGTTTTCCATTTTGTTCGTATCTATACAGGTGTAAATATATCGAATTTCATTAATTGATGTTACAGCTAATAATGAAGAAATTTTAATTCTGTAAACGCTGTTTTGTTACCGTCTGCTGACGTTTGTATTGCTTTCTGTTTTCTTTATACCCTTACAGGTGTAAATATACCGAATGTTCAAAATTGATATTAGAGCTAATAATGTCATTTTTGGGATATTTCAATTTTGTATACGGGTGCCGTTTTGTAATTGCCTGCAGACGTTTGTACCGCTTTCCGTTTCGTTTGTACCCCTACAGGTGTAAATACACCGAGTTTTAAAAATTGATGTTACAGCTAATAATGTCATTTTATGAGAAATTTTAATTCTATAAACGCTGTTTTGTTACCGTCTGCAGACGTTTGTATTGCTTTCCGTTTTGTTTGTACCCTTACAAGTGTAAATATACCGAATGTTCAAAATTGATATTAGAGCTAATAATGTCATTTTTGGGATATTTCAATTCTGCATACGGGTGCTATTTTGTAATTGCCTGCAGACGTTTGTACCGCTTTTTTGCAAGGTTTTGCGAAGGGTGCTAAGTGCGGACAGTGCCATTAATAATGTCATTTTTGGGATATTTCAATTCTGCATACGGGTGCTGTTTTGTAATTGCCTGCAGACGTTTGTACCGCTTTCCATTTTGTTCGTATCTATACAGGTGTAATTATACAGAATTTTTAAAATTGATGTTATAGCTAATAATGTCATTTTATGAGAAATTTTAATTCTGTAAACGCTGTTTTGTTACCGTCTGCTGACGTTTGTATTGCTTTCTGTTTTTTTTATACCCTTACAGGTGTAAATATACCGAATGTTCAAAATTGATATTAGAGCTAAAAATGTCATTTTTGGGATATTTCAATTTTGTATACGGGTGCTGTTTTGTAATTGCCTGCAGACGTTTGTACCGCTTTCCATTTTGTTCGTAACTATACAGGTGTAATTATACAGAATTTTTTAAGTTGATGTTATAGCTAATAATGTCATTTTTTGAGAAATTTTAATTCTGTAAACAAGTGCTGTTTTGTTACCGTATGCAGACGTTTGTATTGCTTTCTGTTTTGTTTGTCCTGTAAATGTTGTACCTTTACAGGTACAAATATATCGAAGGTTCAAAATTGATATTAGAGCTAATAATGTCATTTTTGGGATGTTTCAATTTTGTATACGGGTGCTGTTTTGTAATTGACTGCAGACGCTTGTACCGCTTTCTATTTTGTTCGTATCTATACAGTCATTTTTGAGATATTTCAATTTTGCATACGGGTGCTATTTTGTAATTGCCTGCAGACGTTTGTACCGCTTTCCATTTTGTTCGTATCTATACAGGTGTAAATATATCGAATTTTGTTAATTGATGTTACAGCTAATAATGAAGAAATTTTAATTCTGTAAACGCTGTTTTGTTACCGTCTGCTGACGTTTGTATTGCTTTCTGTTTTCTTTATACCCTTACAGGTGTAAATATTCCGAATGTTCAAAATTGATATTAGAGCTAATAATGTCATTTTTGGGATATTTCAATTTTGTATACGGGTGCCGTTTTGTAATTGCCTGCAGACGTTTGTACCGCTTTCCGTTTCGTTTGTACCCCTACAGGTGTAAATACACCGAGTTTTAAAAATTGATGTTACAGCTAATAATGTCATTTTATGAGAAATTTTAATTCTGTAAACGCTGTTTTGTTACTGTCTGCAGACGATTGTATTGCTTTCCGTTTTGTTTGTACCCTTACAAGTGTAAATATACCGAATGTTCAAAATTGATATTAGAGCTAATAATGTCATTTTTGGGATATTTCAATTCTGCATACGGGTGCTATTTTGTAATTGCCTGCAAACGATTGTACCGCTTTTTTGCAAGGTTTTGCGAAGGGTGCTAAGTGCGGACAGTGCCACTAATAATGTCATTTTTGGGATATTTCAATTCTGCATATGGGTGCTGTTTTGTAATTGCCTGCAGACGTTTGTACCGCTTTCCATTTTGTTCGTATCTATACAGGTGTAATTATACAGAATTTTTAAAATTGATGTTATAGCTAATAATGTCATTTTATGAGAAATTTTAATTCTGTAAACGCTGTTTTGTTACCGTCTGCTGACGTTTGTATTGCTTTCTGTTTTCTTTATACCCTTACAGGTGTAAATATACCGAATGTTCAAAATTGATATTAGAGCTAAAAATGTCATTTTTGGGATATTTCAATTTTGTATACGGGTGCTGTTTTGTAATTGCCTGCAGACGTTTGTACCGCTTTCCATTTTGTTCGTAACTATACAGGTGTAATTATACAGAATTTTTTAAGTTGATGTTACAGCTAATAATGTCATTTTTTGAGAAATTTTAATTCTGTAAACGCTGTTTTGTTACCGTCTGCAGACGTTTGTATTGCTTTCCGTTTTGTTTGTACCCCTACAGGTATAAATACACCGAGTTTTAAAAATTGATGTTACAGCTAATAGTGTCATTTTTAAGATATTTTTATTCTGTAACGAATGTTGTTTTGTAATCGTCTGCAGACGTTTGTACCGCTTTTTGTTATGTTTGTATCCCTACAAATAAAAATATATCAAATCTAGGTCGCAGAAGCCCCCCCTCGTTGTCCGCCACCCTGACGTGCGGGGGCTCACCCTTCGCTAGATTTTGCGAAGAGTGCTAAGAGCGGACAGTGCCACTGATAATGTCATTTTTGAGATATTTCTATTCTGCATACGGGTGCTATTTTGTAATTGCCTGCAGACGTTTGTACCGCTTTCCATTTTGTTCGTATCTATACAGATGTAATTATACAGAATTTTAAAAATTGATGTTACAGCTAATTATGTCATTTTATGAGAAATTTTAATTCTGTAAACGCTGTTTTGTTACCGTCTGCAGACGTTTGTATTGCTTTCCGTTTTGTTTATACCCTTACAGGTGTAAATATACCGAATGTTCAAAATTGATATTAGAGCTAATATGTCATTTTTGGGATATTTCAATTTTGTATACGGGTGCTATTTTGTAATTGCCTGCAGACGTTTGTACCGCTTTCCATTTTGTTCGTATCTATACAGGTGTAATTATACAGAATTTTTAAAATTGATGTTATAGCTAATAATGTCATTTTATGGGAAATTTTAATTCTGTAAACGCTGTTTTGTTACCGTCTGCAGACGTTTGTATTGCTTTCTGTTTCGTTTGTACCTGTAAAGGTACCTTTACAGGTACAAATATATCGAATGTTCAAAATTGATATTAGAGCTAATAATGTTATTTTTGGGATGTTTCAATTTTGTATACGGGTGTTGTTTTGTAATTGACTGCAGACGCTTGTACCGCTTTCCATTTTGTTCGTATCTATACAGTCATTTTTGAGATATTTCAATTCTGCATACGGGTGCTATTTTGTAATTGCCTGCAGACGTTTGTACCGCTTTCCATTTTGTTCGTATCTATACAGGTGTAAATATATCGAATTTTGTTAATTGATGTTACAGCTAATAATGAAGAAATTTTAATTCTGTAAACGCTGTTTTGTTACCGTCTGCAGACGTTTGTATTGTTTTCTGTTTTGTTTATACCCTTACAGGTGTAAATATACCGAATGTTCAAAATTGATATTAGAGCTAATATGTCATTTTTGGGATATTTCAATTTTGTATGCGGGTGCTATTTTGTAATTGCCTGCAGACGTTTGTACCGCTTTCCATTTTGTTCGTATCTATACAGGTGTAATTATACAGAATTTTTAAAATTGATGTTATAGCTAATAATGTCATTTTATGAGAAATTTTAATTCTGTAAACGCTGTTTTGTTACCGTCTGCAGACGTTTGTATTGCTTTCTGTTTCGTTTGTACCTGTAAAGGTACCTTTACAGGTACAAATATATCGAATGTTCAAAATTGATATTAGAGCTAATAATGTCATTTTTGGGATGTTTCAATTTTGTATACGGGTGTTGTTTTGTAATTGACTGCAGACGCTTGTACCGCTTTCCATTTTGTTCGTATCTATACAGTCATTTTTGAGATATTTCAATTCTGCATACGGGTGCTATTTTGTAATTGCCTGCAGACGTTTGTACCGCTTTCCATTTTGTTCGTATCTATACAGGTGTAAATATATCGAATTTTGTTAATTGATGTTACAGCTAATAATGAAGAAATTTTAATTCTGTAAACGCTGTTTTGTTACCGTCTGCTGACGTTTGTATTGCTTTCTGTTTTCTTTATACCCTTACAGGTGTAAATATACCGAATGTTCAAAATTGATATTAGAGCTAATAATGTCATTTTTGTACCGCTTTTTTGCAAGGTTTTGCGAAGGGTGCTAAGTGCGGACAGTGCCACTAATAATGTCATTTTTGGGATATTTCAATTCTGCATACGGGTGCTGTTTTGTAATTGCCTGCAGACGTTTGTATTGCTTTCCATTTTGTTCGTATCTATACAGGTGTAATTATACAGAATTTTTAAAATTGATGTTATAGCTAATAATGTCATTTTATGAGAAATTTTAATTCTGTAAAAGCTGTTTTGTGTTACGTCCGGGAGTGCAGTTGCGGCGTAAATTTTACGAAATTTAAATCGCGACCTACGAACTCGAACTGCGGGGCGGACTACGTCGTATTTCGGAATTACTCCGGGGATACCCACGACGACAGGTATTTCCTTTATGGTCACGGTTGCGTTTTGGGAGAAAGGGAGCGTTTCGTATAGGTTCGATTACCGACGAATCAGTCCATGTATCCGCGGAATCGTTCGAGTGAATCGTTGACGGAGTGGAAAATAGTGATTACTGTATTACCATCCGAGTCGATACGGTAGGGTTCTTCATCACGGCGGTACAGAAGGTAAGCTCGTTGGCAATGATAACAAGGCCCAGGTAGCCAAGCGTGCCATTCCCATACGAGATACTGCTACTGTATTGTTACTGTACTCTCACAATATGGTGGCGTACGGCGTAACTGTACGGTATCAATACAAAAAGGATACATGATAATATGATACAGCGTACCATTATCGTACCTGTACTGCGTACTATTCAGTATATATTACACAAAATCTGTATCATACCAGTACGGCGTACTGAACATGTATTGAAATAACCTAAAATGAACAAAATTTAATATAAAATATACATTAAAATGAATCAAATTAATATAAAATACATAATAATTTATAATTTATAATTAAATAATATAATTATATACCTTTTTATTAACATTATGCTTCTAATTTTAATTAAATTAATTTAACAATGATATAATATTTATTTCTAAATAATGGGAGTTTAGATTTGTTTAGAATTATAAATCTGATTTATTGCAATTTGAAATTAGCGCGACAGCCTGAGAGCATGCGCTGACAGCTTCACACGCCAATCACAGACGCTTGCGCTGAGCCTCACGCGTCAATCACAGGCGCTCGCGCTGAAGCCTCACGCGCCAATCACAGGCACTCGCACCTGTGTAATATAATGCGCCGCGCAGCCGCCTATTAGCGCGGTTATTTTGTTTTTCTCTGCGCGATATTGTTCTTCTCTGTGATAACGTGGAGGCATACGGACGTACTTTTCTTATTTCCATAACTTTTCCCGTTATTACGAGGAGCTTTTATCAGGAGCTTTCAGGAGTATTTTCATTCTTCTAGTATATCTGAGGTAAGTAATTTTTCATGTAATAATTATAGTATATTTTTTGATCTTATAATGATATGGATTCAATATCGACTTTTTATTCTCAATTTCTTATTCATTTATGATTTGAAACGTACAAATCTCTAATATATATGTATGTATTATGTACAAGTGCAGTGCACGATGCATTTTCCGCACACACGTATTACGTAAACATTTTTCTCTGCCTTACTTTTTACGTCTATGACTGACAAACGTAACCGTTTATACGTCTAGTTCTCTGCCATCAGCCTATTATGTATATATGTATGTACGTACGTACATAATACATATATGTATTTTAGAGGTAGATTTACTTTAATTTTTTTGAATGTAATAATTAGGGCCTGGATGTTCGGGCGATTTCTCGTATCGCGCGTGAAGCACCGCTGCGTGCGGGTGCTCGCTGAAGTGAGATAGCAACATGCCAACCGCATCCGAATTGATCTCATTGATATCTCGTGTATGTATATCCAGTGCTAGGATTTATTTGCAACTTTCGGCCACATTTTTTAACGTACGCCTACTGATCCCCTCTTACTCCTCGCGCCTTAGCAACGCGTCGCCGGACGCTCGTAACCAAGAAGCGCGATACGTAGTCTCAGTAACGTGCATATTAAAGGTGCCTTTTCATGCTGACGCTCGACGCTCATTTTTAGCGGCAAAAGACGTCACGTGACCAAAATTGACGAATTGGTATCTTTATTTTTGGTCACGTGACGTCTTTTGACGCTAAAAATGAGCGTCGAGCGTCAGCATGAAATAGCATCTTAAAAATGTAATAGCGCAATATATAATAATAGCAAAAATTCTCATTCGTTTTTTATTCAATATTTTATTTTGTATTAATAATAAAAATAATTATTATTCTACTATTAATACAAAATAAAATATTGATTAAAAAATTTTTAATGAGAATTTTTGCTATTAAAATATTGCACTTACATTTTTGATATGCTCATTCTTGAAACAACATATCGCGCTTCTTGGTTACGAGCGTCCGGCGACGCGTTGCTAAAGCGCGAGGAATAAGAGGGGATCAGTAGGCGTACGTTAAAAAATCTGGCCAAAAGTTGCAAATAAATCTCAGCACTGGTATATACATATAAATTTATTTATGTGCGTATGTTAATCATAAATTTATGTGCGTATCATAAATTTATTTCCATTTAAAGGTAGCGTGATAGCCAGAAGACTCGCGCTAACAATAAAGGCTCATTCAGACAGGACGCGTCAAGCGTCAAGCAGCGAGCAGCAACCAATAAGCGAGGCAATATTGTTTACGCCATTGCTAATATTACCTCGCTTATTGGTTGTTGAATGGTTGCAGCTCGCTGCTTGACGTTTGACGCGTCCTGTCTGAATGAGCCTTTATTGTTAGCGCGAGTCTTAAGAGCTGAGCCTTAAGAGTTTTATGCGCCAATTACAGGCGCTCGCGCCTGCGTAAATGACGCGCCGCGCGTCCGTCTCCTAGCGCGATCATTTTGTTTTTCTCTGCGCTATAATTGATAACGTGAACCCGTACGGACGTATTTTTCTATTTCTTTTTTTATTTTTGATTATATTTAATTTTTAGAACACTGATAAAATATGATACAGAAATTGTGATATATATGTATATGCATATATATGTGTTTTCTTTACACGAATTAATTCTTCTCATTATTTTGTGCATAAAAATATTGAGGTAAAAGATCATCAAAAAATAAATATTTAACGAGATACTTTATACTTTATATGAAATTATGTCAAATTAAAATAAAAAAATATCTCATAAACTATCCACTTTTTGGCCATTCTATCCTTATAACTTTTTATGCTAAATATTGCGAGAAATTGATTTATATAATAAAAATTAGGGTGGTTTTATTTAAAACAAAAATAATAATATTGAAATCTCACAACTGTGCTTATCACAGTTGTTCTTTTAGAAATCATAAAACTTTTATATGATGAAAATCTTGATTTTTAATTGTATACGCATATATATTTTCAATCATTTTATACTTTACGTTATTTTATTTTTATTCCACAGATCAGATTACTGAAGTAATTATATACAGGTGACGGAGGTGATTTTACAGGACAAGGTTTGTATAATTTGTTGCAGGTATTTTATTTATCTTATTCTTATTTATTGAATATAAATTATTGAATATATATTTATTTTCCGAAAGAATTTTAATAATTATTTTCTTTAATCACTTGCGAGAGCGGATATTGTGTTAATACATAATTTAATTCTTATTTCTTTCAGGATTTCGATTACATATTATTGAGTTTCCATTAGAAAGTTGACTAGAAAAACTTGTTTTTCGTTTTTTCGTTCAGGCTTTTCCACTTCAGACTTCATTTCTTCTTCCTCGAATCGTTATTTTTTTCGTTTTGTTAATTTTTTTTATTTATATTCTATTTCATCAATATGTGGCGTTTGGCGAACAGGCGCAGTCGCAAGCCTTATCATACACTATCTGCAGTCCATCGTCGTCGTTTGGAAAAATTAGAAAGAGCTGCACGTAATGAATACGAATGTTTACAGCAAAATTTAGATATTGCTAATAGTGCTAGTGCCGATATAGACTTTATCGAGGAAGGTCAAATTCTTGCGGAATGCAATCAAACTGAGGAAAATGAAATTTTCGTATCTTCTGATGCATCTAATGCTGATGATGCGCAATTTGCTTTCAATGAGGTCGATGAAGTATTAAGTTCTTCAGACGTTACTGAATCCATTTCAGATAATGATGTGGATATTGAGCCTCAAAATACTATTGATAATTTTCAAGAACGCCTTGCTGAAGTCTTCGTACGCAGTGATATGTCTCATATTCAAGTAAATGCTGTTTTAGAGGTTGTTCGAACACATCCTTGTTTATCCACATTGCCAAAGGATAGTAGAACGCTTTTAAAGACCCCACGGACTACACATCCCACACTTAACATTGCAGGAGGTGAATATCTCCATTTAGGATTTGAGACTGGAATTCTTTCTATTCTTCAACAAACCTCTCCAGAACTGATTCCACTTGACACTTTAATGATAGACTTTAGCACAGATGGTGCAACCTTAGATGGTCAGAACAAAATTCAAATATGGCCGATACAAATTAGGATTGCTAATATTTCTCGAAGTAAACCCGAAATCGTAGGCGTCTGGCGAGGTTCATCAAAACCAACTAATGCACAGGAGTTATTTCAATATTTTGTGGGTGAAGTTCGGGATGTATTAAATCATGGAGGAATTGTTTTTCATAATCAATTAAAACCGATCGAGTTGAGGTGTTTCATAGCTGATTCTCCTGCGCGGGCTTTTGTATTAGGTCATAAAGGCCATGGCAGCCTATTTCCGTGTTCGAAATGTTGGATTCGAGGAAATTGGCTTCGTCGTGGAGTAGTAGCTTATCGTGGTATTCGGCATAGGCTTCGTACAGACGAAGAATACAGACAACACATTGATGGAGAACATCATACTGATTCTGACTCTGCTCTACTTACTTTGGGGATGGGGTTGGTAACTCAAACGGTCTTCGACTATATGCACACGGTTTGTCTTGGTGTCGTCCCAAAAATAAATAGTGCTTTTGTTGATGGAAAATATAATCGAAATTTAAAACTTTCAGCGAGATCATTTGAAATTATAACAACACGTCTACAGCAAATTAAGAATTATTGCCCTAAGGAGTTTTCGCGAAAACCCCAATTAATGAAAAAATATGGAGGGTTTAAGGCTACGGAAAATCGCCAACTTCTTCTATATACTGCCCCAGTTGTTTATTATGGACTCGTAAATTCTGCTGCATACAAACATTTTCTTCTATTACATTTCGCCATTCGAATTCTGATCAGTTCTTCCTTATCAGAAGATCGTCTTGATTTTGCATATACAGCATTAAACATTTTCGTAAATAGAGCAGAAGATATATATGGTCCAGAATTTCTTTCTTATATTACTCATTGTCTTTTACATCTTGTAGATGACGTGAGACGCTTTGGCTCATTAAATGAATTGTCCATGTTTCCTTATGAAAACAATATGATGTATTTCCGCAAAGTTTGCCGCAAGCCTAATCAACATTTACAGCAAATCGTAAATAGGCGGCTTGAAAAGTTGCAAGTTACACAAAACATTGTAAATGTGACTGAGAAAGTGATGCGTTTTAGTAGACCCTGGATTAGTCCAATAGTTTTTGATGCCCCGTCAGATAGTCGTCAGTTTCAGATTTTAGACACAGGAAAATTTCGCATATCGGTAAAAAATCAAGATAATACGATAATATTAAATAATTCAAAGATTTGTCTTGTTCAGAGCATCATTCTCTCGCATGAACATTATCAGTTGATGGTTAAAGAGTTTCGCAGAGTCGAAGATTTTTTCGATGTTGGTTTGCCATCGTCATCAGTAGGTGTCTTCCGTTGTTCTCTATTATCTAATAAAATCAATATAATAGATCTTGATGACGTGCAGGGTAAATGTTTTCGCATGCCTTACTGGCACACTGAAGGGCATACAGATCCTATAGTTGACGTTTGGGTAGTTGCAATCATCTTACATACCAGAGATTAAAATCTTCTGATCTTCATTAGGTAGGTTCATTCGATAGGTTCAAATTTTTGTTCAGATGAGTCAACGAGGACGAGGAAGAGAAAAAGAACCGGACAAGACTTGCAAAACGTTGCAATTGCTGAATGCGGACATTGCAAAATATCGAACATCCTATTCGAAATTACAACAAAAAAACATAAACATGACTACACAAAGACAGACAACACAACAACATTCAGCATCATCATCTCTGCATGCTCCATCATCATTCTCACAATCATATGAATATACACCCCCTTCATCAACACCATCACAACGCAAACAAACATCATCACACTCTCCTTCACCAGCCACGAAATCATTTACACAAAACATTAATCCACCATCAAAACTACCATCACAATGCAAACAAACATCATCACACTCTCCTTCACTAACCACAAAATTATTTACACAAAACATTAATCCACCATCAAAACTACCATCACAACGCAAACAAACATCATCACACTCTCCTTCATCAACCAGAAAATCATTCACACAAAACATTCATCCATCATCAAAACCACCATCACAATATAAAACACAAACATTACCAGGACCATCACCATCATTAGGACAACGCCTACCAGCCGGACATGAAGAAGAGTGGAAAAACAAGGAAACATCCCGTGATATAATAAAGTCTCTAAAGTAAGTTTCACAAAGATAATCGTCTATGTGCACTTGAATAAAGGCATCAATTTTATTTCAGAATCATCATGGCGCAACTACATCGTATGGAAGAGCGACAAATCTCCATTGAAAATAAAACTGAGTAAGTATTACAATTTTACTAAGGAATAACAAGCAATTCTTGGTATAAATTTTTTAATTCCATAATTTCATTTTTTTTCACAGTGAAAATACGAGAGCGATCTCAAGAATAATACGAGAATCTACAGTAAAAAAAACAGTCAAGCCACAGGGAATTTCCTTTAGAACTGTAGATGATTTCTTGGCCTTTGAAGAAGTTAACCAAGAAATTTATAATGATTTGGTAAGAATTTTTTCTAAATATGCTAGGAAGAATTAATATTTCTGTTCACCTAGAATATCTCCGCTATTTTTAAAGATAAAATATTGTAATATTAAGAATGTAAAGTATTGAGATAGCCATAATGTGTTAATAATAATTTTTAGTGCGTGGAGGTGCTTCGCAATGATTTCAAGAGGGAGAGGCTCACTTGCGCACAGTACAATTGCACACATTGCAATTGCACGCCGTGCTATTAGACACATAAAGTTGCGCACAATTCTTTTGCCCACAGTTCTTTTGCGCACAATTCTTTTACCCACTGTTCTTTTGCGCACCGTGCTGGTAGGAACCCCTACCGGGGTGGGTACAGGAGGGGGGGCCGAAGGCCCCCCTTGCACCCCCCGTGCGTGTGTGTGTGTGTGTGTGTGTGTGTGTGTGTGTGTGTGTGTGTGTGTGTGTGTGTGTGAATAGAGCATGTGTCGCGCATTTTCGTGTCCAATTGCACAGTGTGCAAACGAACGGTGCGCAAAAGAACTGTGGGCAAAAGAACTGTGCGCAACTTTATGTGTCTAATAGCACGGTGTGCAATTGCAACGTGTGCAATTGTACTGTGCGCAAATGAAGGCTTCTCTTTCAAGATCATCAAAATTTGTCAAAATGAATATCTCATAAACCATTATTAGATTATTCTAACAATTTTTTGCGCTGTATTATATTATGTGGAATTGATTTATATACAAAAATTATGTGGTGATTCTGTTTAAAAAAAGTTATGATAACTTTGAAATCATTGAAGCGCCTCCACTCAAAAAAAAGATTATTAGCATATGGCTTTCTCGATACCTTACAATTTTCTTAATTACAATATTTTCATATCTTTAAAAATAACGGAGATATTTCAAGTGAACAGAGTTACTGATCCACCTATTTATAATCAGTTTACTACAAAAATTTTGTTACAGGTGGGATACTTCGTTTACCTTGGACGAACAAATCTTGTTGATTGCGCTGCAGAATATTTTCGCAGCGTATTTCCTGAAGATGAAGAAGTATCGCCACACCTTACATTAAATGGAAGAACCGGACCAGGGGGATGCAAATTGCGAGACAGTCGCTTCGCTCAAGCATGTCAAGGTTCGTAAAAAATACCTTAACTTTATATTCTACATTGAATACATAACGATAACTAAAGATGTTTCTTATGAATTTTTCCAGATGCCATAAACGCCAACAAGCATTTTCCCAATCCCAATAATTCTGAGTTTTATGAAGCCATGGAAAAGGCTTTGAAAAGCCTTAAGACCAGAAAATGGCGTTATAATAAGAAAAAACGAAGACAAACGAATCATGAAGAAAATGATGAGGAATTCCCACCAAATCGCCGCCAGCGAATAGACGACTCATCGGAAGAGGACACTGATGCAAGATTTGAAGATATCCAGGAAAAAGCAGATGACGCCAACGAAGAGGAGAGCCAACACACGGAGGAATCCGACATGGAAATTACCCAAGACATGGATGGAGCGGAAAACAACGACGTCGAGGACATAAATATAGCTGAGTACGCCGATGGAATTCAGAACGACCTGATGACCACAAATGATGACCAGATTCTGCAGATGAACGAAGATCTACAGGTGAATCTATTGCAGGACTCGGAAAATATGATGGAGGATAACGGTAAATAAAAAAATATAAAACAACTTTTATATAAACTTTTTTATACAACTTTTGAATGAAACATTTTTGATAGAAGCCTTGGTTTTCGAAAAATAGCAATGCATTATTTAAAATGAGATACCTCTTGTATAATATAAAAAAAATAATTTTTGTTATTTTATTCTTAATAACAATAACAAATAAAAAATTACTAATTCTTATAATAAATCAAATTATTTCAGATGAATGCGGCGAAACTGACAAATTTCAGCTTTTTGGCAGTCCATCAGACTCTTGGTAAGTTTGTAATTGTGTTTTTTTATACTTTGGAGAAGCAGTAGCATTATTAAATTTGGATGTGCTTCACAGAGAACGGCGGGGTGGGGCCGTTCTCACAGCTCTAATTCATTTTTTTCTGTTTCAGGTAAATATAAAGTATGGAGGGGCAAATTATTTGGTTGTGCCTCACAGGAAAGGGCGGGGATGGGGCCCTTTCCCTTTCATAATTTTTTTTATAATTATATACATATAATATATATATGTATATATGGACGCAGTTATGCAATATGGAACCAATCACCAATTTTTTTCGATTTTGAGCTTTTTATTGCAAATTGTGTCTGAATGTATCAGGCACAATTTGCAATAAAAATCTCGAAATTGAAAAAATTGGGTGGTTGGTTCCATATTGCATAACTGCGTCCATATATTTATATTATAATATGTATATATTTATTACATATATTATTGATTTATTATATATATTATTATAATATATACATATATATATATATATATATATTAACTAATATATTTATTACAAACAATAACATAATATCAATGTTATATATAATTTCCCATTCAATAATGTAATTATTATATGACATTATTATGTAACTTTGCAATTACATATATTATTGTTGAGTGTGAAAAATTATAAACATTGCTGCATTATGTTAATACTATTGCTTTGTGTTTATTGATATATGAAATTTCTAATTAAGTTTTATTAAAATAGTGTATTATTATATATATATATATATATATATATATATATATATATATATATATCATTAATTATAATTATATAAATATTATATATTAATATGTATATTATATTATAAATTATACTATATATTATAAATTGTATTATATTATATTATATATTATGTGTATTATATTATTATATATATGTAACGTATGTATTATTATATATGTATATATTATGTGTGTTAAAATAATAATAATAAATCAATTTTTTATAATTTAATTAAAATTAAAAGAATAATTTCTGTAATATTATAAAATTTAAAAAAAAGCGACGAGATATGGAAAAAAGGGGGAGAGAAGCCGATACGAAAATTTACGTTCTAGTATTGTACTGGTACGATGAGAGTACAACGTATGATCATAACCCTACATCAAGAGCACAGTGGCGTTACGGTAGCCGTACCGCGTACTAATACGTTGTACTGGTAACGTACGCCTACGGTACGCACGTACGTGATAGGTACGGTACTGATACACAGAGTACGACGTACGCTCACCGTATCAGTAGTGTGGAAGTATTTTGTTATCTGGGGGGTGGTCGATGTCACGTGTTTTCGACAGTCGGTAAAAATTGCAGACTGAGCAAACAACTCCGGTCGGTACGTCGCCGATAACGAGGAGATGCTTAGCGCAAGTTAACCACTCAGATTGCACGCCAATAGGTAAACGCATACGGCAATCCGTACAGAGAGCGGCACTTGTTTCCCTATTAATAAAACCGATTATTCGTTGGCAATACGGGAGGTTATTTAGGGTTTCTTCAATAGTTTCTTCCTCGGAATCATCCTCGGGGAGGAGCAAAGTGGTGGGGATGTCCAAGTGTGACGGTATTATTGGACACATAGGAGTTAATTGTTTAAACTAATGTTAGTTAAAATAAATAATTGCCATGAGGTCGATTTGAATGTTCTAACACGTTCACGAAGTTTCTAGATATTCTGGAAAGATTTAGAATTTTCCAAAGGGTTGACTGTAGGATACCTACTGCAGTTTTATGAGGGCCATAAACTGACCCTTGATAAAAAAAAAGGTTTCGCACGATTTCTCTTTTTGGGAGATGAGAAAATTTAAGACGCGCAGAGAATATTCTCGGAAACCACGTGGTAAGCTAATATTTCTAAAATTGCAAGAGAATTTATTAGTTATTATTGTTAAGTGATTCAAAAATGCGTAGACGTAGTTTCCGAAATAGATTCTTGTATTTCGCGGGTTCCCGGGCAGAAGGGAGGCTCGTGTTGTAAAGAAATATCTTGAGCACCTACCTTATTTAATTTCCAAGGAATGGACAATGACTGGATGGCGATGATCCGGGGTACCCGCGTTGTAGAGAGTGTACAGGATGCCAGACCTTTCTGCAGATACCTTGTACGGCGTGGATCGTTGTCCGGGATGTCGTTCAATGGCACCTTGGAATTCTTGATTTCGATCGCGTGCAATTGCGTAGGCCACTCCCGTAATTTAACGTCCGCGTGATTATTATTATTATTATTAATGCTAAAAGGCACGGAGTCGCCGAACAATCTATCGTATTCCGCGTCGTTATGATAGTCGATTCCAATGAAATTAGAGAGACCACGTGTTGATTCAGTGCGATGTAGTCGTGCTGTTATACGCCGTAGTTGATTCTTTCTTCCTGCACGGCGTGTTTTAGGCATTATAAAATTTAAACATTCTGAACGTCGTAAACGTTGGCTGAGAGAAATACACATGTGTGGTGGAAAATTAATATTTTTAAGGAAGAATTGCAACGTATCGGCGCCAACGTTCGGCTGCTCGAATTTATAACCGGAGCGTTCTAGAATCCATAAAACTATGTTTCTCATTTTATGGACATTTTATCATTAGGATATTATGGAAAAGGAATGGAGATTTTAGGGCCGATGTTGCGACGAACATGTCGAAACATTATTTATATAGGTGCAAATGCAAAGCGTTGACATTCAGCAGCTTTGTCCCTTGCGGAAAATCGGTCGTAAACGAGAGTGAAACATCTTCCTTAATATTTTTAAGGAAGAATTGCGACGTATCGGCGCCAACGTTCGGCTGCTCGAATTTTTATAAACAGATAGCGCTCGATTTTATTATTATGACATTCCTTTGCGATAATTTTGAGGGGGATAGGGCTGAAGCTTGCGGAGAGCGGGTCTGTATCCACGATGTTCATCACAAAGTCTCGAACTATCACCGAGCTAAGTGTGGTGACTGAAAGTAAGTGAATCAATACAAAAATAAATGAATTTTGAAAACATTGAGCGTCATGATGATCGGCCCAAGTTTCACGACTTGTGGTATGATTCGGAGCGTGAGGTGCATATTAGGCGGGTGCGAATAGGGCGGGAATACGACCGCTATTACATTGACCGGCTGTGGGGTGACATGGAGGAAGAGGTCCCTTACGGTGAATGGGACGATGTGTGCTGTCTACGCAAATTGTTCGGCGAGGAGCCATATCCTCCCGAACCTGTTATGGTGGAATATTGGGATTGGTATTTCTTTCTTAATTTAAAAATTATTAAAATATTTATTAATAAACATTTTTTTTCTGATATGCAGAAGTGTCGCCCTGCCGCCCGCAGCGCTGACGCCCGGCCACCACAACCAATTTCACATTTCATCTTTTATTTTGTTTTATTTCATATATTGCCTTCTTAATATTATATTCTTTTTATATTTCATTGTATTATTGTTTTATATTTTATATCATATTATTAATAATCATATATTTTTAATTTTTAATTTTAATAACATAAAATTATAAATATTACATATACCTATTTTATGAATAAAAAAAAATTATTTTTAATATAAAAATACATATTTTACTTTAGAATAATTCCTCTCTTTCCCCCATTTATATTAAGAATATTATTATAAAAGAATTATTATTATTAATATTGGAAAAAAAACATTATTTAAAAAAAATAATTCTCTCTTGCGAACATCTCGCGCTCTCTTCGCTGCATCATCTCTCGCGTGCGCCTCTCGCTATCTCTGTCTCTCACGTTCACCTCGCGCACTCTCTTTCTCTCCTAAGCGCTATCTCTCTAGAAGTCCCTAGCCTCGCGCTATCTTTTTCTTTCTTCGCCATGCCATCTCTCTCGCGCTTCCTAACCTCACGCTATCTTTTTCTCTCCTCGCGCTACCTCTCTCACGGTCCCTAGCCTCACGCTATCTCTCTCTTTCGTGTACCTCACCGCGACATCTCTCTCCTTCACATGCGCTATCTCTTTCTTCTCTCTCACACTACCTCTCTCGCGGTCCCTTTTTTTTTTTTTTTTTTTTTTTTTTTTGGCGGTGTGGAAACCTCATGGTACCACTCGCCCCCGGGTAGGGACGAGGGTTATGTGAGACTCCTTGTCCCCCATCACCGACCCACGTATGGATCGGCGGTGGGGTCCAAGACCTACCGCACTAAAACCACAGCGGGTGCCTACGCTGGCGCTTACGGGGATGACAAGGAACTGCCGAAGCATTACTTCTTGCCATCTCTCGCGGTCCCTAGCATCACGTTCCCCTTCACCGCATGACGTTATCCCCCGCAAGGACCACAACAAGCTTCGTATGAGAGCTAGGGAACTGTTTACGGGTGGGAGAGAGTGCGGATTGGAAATGCGTGCAAAGAAATTACATCATAATTTAAACTGAATTAAACACGAAACTGAAAAATACGTTTATCTTTTGGGAAATAGATGTTATGAGTGCAGAGGTTCAGTGTACCAAATATTACCGTGCAGTCTGTGCCCTATTTGCATACGATAAACTATTAAAAAAAAATAGGACATATAAGTGAAACTTTGCAAGTGAAGATGGCGATTCAGGAAAAATCGAAGAACAATCCGGTGACTTCGATTGTACAATATTTAAGAAATCGCGAACTTGGTGTGTAAAAACCTCAAGCAAGAGATGTGACCCATTTTCTGCAATCTCATGAAAAGAAATTAATAAAGGCCAGGCAAACCTCAAGTTACCTAGTTTTGACTTTTTTTATATATGTAGAATAATTTTAATGAAGTCACTTGGCGTGAATTTTAAATTAATCTAAAGATTTAGATACACATATAAAAATGGTAAATAAAACTATTTAAAGAAATAAAATAGAAGTCATTTATTTAGAAATGAATAAGAATGTTACCAACATTTTGTATCATATTTTTGATTCTAGAATTGTGTCACCCAGAATCGAACTATGCGTTTTATTCGAAAAAAAAAGGTTTTCAAAAATCTCCTTCCTGAGAATAAAATAAACTTTCGACTAGATGTACGGAAATAGATTCTCAAATCTACACAATATCTTTGCGACGATAAATGATATCAATGAAATAATAAAATATATAATAAATCATCGTTATCAGGTAAAATTAGGGGTAATACGAAAAAATATGGATTTTGTTTTGGTGAACCTACATAATTTCAACACTCACTATTTTCAAGTTTCAAGTACCTATATTTTTGGCGTAGCAAGAGAGTTGATCATTTCTGACAAACAAATGCGTAAAGGCTGTGAGCATGCCATATTATTTTATTTCACATATATTTACATATCATAAATCTTTTTATCAAATTTTTTAAATTAATTGTGAACGAAACATAATATGTAGATATATTTTATTTTGTGAAAAACAAATCGCTTTACCTCTTTGATCAATAAACAAATAGCCGTGAACCGAAAGCAATATTATATGTTAAATATATATTGAAACTTCTCATCTCCACAAACAAAATAGAAAGGACTAATAGAAAGGAAATGTATATGAATTTCACGTAGCGTAAGAAAAAAAAGTTTTACGAGTTTGACCGTGCGATCGACAACTTGCTCTGTTGCGACTCGTTCACTCGCGATTTTTGCTAAATTGGTTAACTTGTCTCTTAATAAAACTGAAAAATGTCTGGAGTTAAAGTTACGGTAACAAAGTGCGTCAACTTAGCATCAAATTTGCTACCAACGTTTAACACAGCGCAATATTTATCCAGTTTATCGGATGAAGCGTCGGAGAACAATTACACGGGTTTTGAACGATTTGCATGTGCTAGTTCAAATACCTTACTAGCAATTTTATATAGACTAGGACATTTTAACAATGATAATCGATTACGTTTCGCGGGTGAAATAATAGAAATGCGCGAAGCGCTTGGCCACGAGGAGGAAGATGTAGCAGAACTTTCTGTTACTTAATTATCGGAGAAATCGTATATCAGGTAATGAAATGTGTTTTTAAAAAATGCTATCAAACTCCAAAAATTCTCAGAACTTAATTATCTTAAATTTTCAAATTAATAATTTATAGAGCGGAATATTCCCGCGAATGTAGTAAGTATAGCTCCCGTACTGCGACAAAGACGACAGAATGAAGAAGAGCTCGTCGACGCACCACCTGCACGTAAGTGTTACATACGTTGTGTAAATAAAATATTAAACTTTATAAAATGTTCAATAAAACATTAAATTTTTAGGGAGAGCACGATTAAACGGAAATGCAGTTGAGGTAATTCCGGTTAATTCGTTATCGTCAAGTAAGCTTCAATTTTAAGAAAATAATGTAAAAGAAAAATGTACAAAATTTTTACGAAATATATATGAATATATCGTTTTTAGATAACACAGATGACGATGACAATAATGCGGACATTGACAGCGTGAGCTCAGCCGAGCCTGAAATATTTTCACCCCGTAAGTTAATACTTTAAAATTTATTTAAACGTTTTACATGAGCGAGTAAAATATGAAAAATATATTATCTTCTTTATGATTTTAAAGTTTGATCGCAGAGCACCTAAATAGAATGCAAGAAAAAGAGGAAGAAGAGGAGGAAGAACAGGAAGAGCTTTGGGAAGAAGAAGAGGCAGAAGAAGAAGAAACGGAGGAAGAGCAAGAAGATCATCGGGAAGAGAATGAGGAAGAAGAAAATCAAGAGGAAGAAGAAGAAGACGAGAGAAGAGAATTCGATCCTCGGACGGAAGGTAATGCCCTTATTTTGTCTTTTACCAATTTTTATGTTTGAATTCAACCTTAAACGAATTAAAAATTTTTTATTAGAAATTCGTCGCTTGTCGATTAATTATTCTCCGGAATATTAACGTAGAAGGAGAAGGGTGCGTTACTCGAAACATGTCGATTACCGTCGAAAGGTGAGTTATTTCACTATATTATGACGCTAGCAGTTGAGCAAAGATTAAATTCGAACATAAAATAAAAGCAATATTATCATAGTATTTTATACAATTTATATTTAATTTTGCAATTTCCTTTTTTGATAGTACAAAGTGGCGGAGGGGTCGGAGGTCACGAACAAAATGAGAGATTATTATCGCAAAATAATGAGGAAGTAATCGCGAGGGAGGAGGATGAAGAGGATAATCACAATATTAATTCACCAGAGACGGAAGGGAGTGAAGAGGAGGAGCATCACCGTCAACATTCGCAACAACAGCCGCAACAACAGCACCAACAGGTCGACAATAATTTTGTGCATGTAAATTTGCTAGGGGAAAATGCGCGTCGATTTAGGAGATTCGGGGTAATTGGAAGAGAAGCGAGTTTCGCGATACGTCCGCTACCCGAAGGTGGGGATATTTATCGTTTTTTGGAAAACGCTTTTCGCGAAATTCACGCGTTTGCGATAAATTCGTGCGAACCGGGTGATTATGTAGGATTAACGTTCAATTCACCGAATTTATCGCATGGTCCCGCTGGTTTATCCTTTCGGCCGGTGCGTGACTTGACTCACGAGGATATTTGGGGTCTTGTAAGTTCGGTAGCGCAGAGCGCGGGAGGTCTCGATATCGCTGAACAATTTAACGTGCGTATTTTTAATATCACAGTTCCTTCGGGTCGCGGACGTAACGTATTAACGTGTGAAGATGTCGCGAAACGCTTGATAGTCGAAATAACTAATTCCGATAATTTGTGTTTCCCTCGCTCCCTCATAGTAGCGCAAACTTACTGCGAACGCGGTAACATACGAACAGGAGAATTACACGATAAGTGGAATACAGTAAGACACTCGAGTTCGGTGTTACAACGCGAATGGGCTGCGCTATTAACGAGAAATGCCGGTGTGATAATGTCTGAAGAGGGATGCGGGATACACGAAATCGAGGGCTTCCAACGATATTTCGCCGCTGACAATATCGCGATCGTTGTATATAATTTTAGCACTTTTGGTCGCGGCGAGAAACCGTTGTACGACGGTACAGCGATACTCGCTTCTCTTGGACGCGAATCCACTCGGCGATTAAATATTATGTATTACGAGAATTCACGTCATTACAATCCTATATTAAATTTAAAAGCCACCGCTGGTTCTCGTAATTATTGCGCAGCGTGCAATGTAGGTTTTCGAAACAATAACGGTCACCGATGTTCGAATAAATGTCCACGTTGTTTTGCCGTGCCGTCATGCGATTATTCTGATACGCAAATCGTAAAATGCGACGTGTGCAATCGGTCGTTTTATGGTTCATCGTGTTTCGAACGTCATCGTAGTCAGAAATCATATAACGGTAGATCACCCTCAAGTATTTGCAGCATGATACGTTTTTGCGATAAATGTGGGAAAATAATTAAAGTGAATGAGAAGCATGAATGCGGCGTTTCTTACTACAGATTATGTCGTTCGTCGCAACCTCAAAATCATTTATGCTATATGCAACCTCTTCGTGTCGACGTTAATTACACTGTCGGACCATCGACGTCGACATCGCTGCCTGCGATAGATGCGACGATGACAATTAACGAGGAGGAAGAAGAAGACTTAGTTGATAACGTGGAAGCGAACAAATCTGCATATGAACGTAGAAAAGAACGCGTCGCATTCGTGTTTTACGACTTTGAAACGCGACAGGACGAGACGATCGAAGGCACGTTGTACGTAAAAAAAACACGTTCCGACACTTTGCATCGCGCAAAAAATTTGCGAAACTTGCGCGCAAAACAACGATATATCCGTGCGCTGTCGCTGGTGTGGTGTGAGAGAGTTCGTATTTCGTCATAATCCGGTGAAACAATTCGTAGATTTCGCAACGCGAAGGACGAAATGTTTCAAGAAGATTATATGCATAGCACATAATGCGAAAGCGTTGGACGCGCAATTTATTCTACAGCATATAGTTGAAAATCGGAATAACCTGGAACCGAAAATAATTTTGAACGGCACGAAAATTATGATATTAATGATAGGACATACGGAGTTCATCGACAGTGTTAATTATATGCCGATGCGATTATCCGAGCTACCGAAGGCTTTCGGGCTGAAGAATACGTCAGATAAAGGAATTTTTCCACATTTATTTAACACTGTCGAAAATCAATCGTATGTCGGACCATTACCCGCCGTGCATTATTATTCACCTGAAAATATGAAGACAGAAATACGCGAACGCTTTCTTGCATGGCACACCGAAATGAAGCAAAAGAAAGTAATATTCGATTTTCAACGCGAGATTGTGCGTTATTGCCGTACCGACGTTGATATTCTTTGACAAGCGTGTATAGCATTTAGAAAAATTTTCATCGATCGCGGTAATGTATGTCCATTTGAAGAATGCACGACTATTGCCTCGACGTGTATGACGGTTTTTCGTAAAAACTTTTTGCGCGAAAATGAAATAGGAGTTATTTCTCGCGGTGGATATAGGAAAACGAATAATCATTCACGTAAAGCTCTGCAATGGTTAATATGGATGGAGCGTGAGCTAGACCATCCGATAAACCACGCTGGGCGCGGGCAAGAATATCGCACGATTGATGGAACGCTCGTCGACGGATATTATGAAACGTCGGTGGAGGCGACGACACAGCGCTACGTTCTACAGTTCCACGACTGTTTTTGGCACGGGTGTACGACTTGCTTCCCGATAAATCGTGATAAGTCTCTTTCGTCGGCTACGGAACGTGGTGACACGATCGACTCGCGATACGAACGAACTCTCGCAATCACGTGGCGACTTCGACAACGGGGATACTTAGTGACGGAAAAGTGGGAGTGTACCTTCGATCGAAAAATGAGGGATAATCGCGAAATGCGTGAATTTCTCGAGAGTCATCCGATGGTGGAAACAGCACCGCTCGATCCTCGTGACGCATTTTTCGGTGGACGTACGGGAAATATTGCGACCCTTTACAAAGTCACGGGTGCTGAGAAAATACGTTACGTGGACGTATGTTCTTTGTACCCGTATGTATTGAAGACGGGAGCTTTTCCTATCGGCCGGATATTTATGTCGGCGATGAATGCTCCGCTTTAATCGGATCAGCTCCGAATAATTTTGACTCGCTCGAAGGTCTCGTACGTTGTACGGTACTTCCACCACGCGATTTATTTCACCCGCT
>NW_028141485.1:32500-35807 GCF_030444845.1 Prenolepis imparis | reverse complement strand
ACGAGTCGGTGTCGCAAGACCGAATGGCTCTTATGTGGCGCGCACGCATCTAGTGTGTTGGCCGCGCGATTCCCTCTCGTTTTGAACGCAGCAGTGGAATCGTCGCGCTTACCGAACGTTTACTCCACGGATACGAGTTGGCGGAAGGGCAAGAAACGCTCTTCCCGCTCGCTTTGTACGCCGTAGCGAAAGATTTTTACTGGTCGTTCTTGAACGTACGAACCAGACAGAATTTGTCCTCGACGTCTAAGCATCGGCACCGTCGATCTAGCGTCAGGGTAAATCGCGCGGGTCTTTCGAGACCCGAGCATTTTAACATTTTGGGAGAATGAGAATGAGTATATGATCTTTTGTATAAGAAAAGAAAAGTCGATGATAATAATATATCAACAGAGATATAACAAGGATAATTAAGAGGAGAGAGAAGGCAGGCAGTTCTTAGCGAACCTTGTCGTTCTCTCGCGTATACTTTACGCAACGCACACACAGTGTCGCCGACCGGCTAAGCAAGACCGGCGGCAATGAAACGGCACACGAGCGTGTCGCGTCGGTGCCCGATTAACACCGGGCCACCGGACGCGCGCTCAAGAGAGCTAGCGACGAGTCTCTCGGGCTCGCTCGCGAGTTACTCCTTGCGAGTAACCGAACACGAAGCTCCCTGGTTGATCCTGCCAGTAGTCATATGCTTGTCTCAAAGATTAAGCCATGCATGTCTCAGTGCATGCCGAATTAAGGTGAAACCGCGAATGGCTCATTAAATCAGTTATGGTTCATTAGATTGTACCCACATTTACTTGGATAACTGTGGTAATTCTAGAGCTAATACATGCAAAACAGAGTCCCGACCAGTGATGGAAGGGACGCTTTTATTAGATCAAAACCAATCGGTGGCGGGCGGCTCGCCGTTCGTCCACCGTTTATTTTGGTGACTCTGAATAACTTTGTGCTGATCGCACGGTCCTAGCACCGGCGACGCATCTTTCAAATGTCTGCCTTATCAACTGTCGATGGTAGGTTCTGCGCCTACCATGGTTGTAACGGGTAACGGGGAATCAGGGTTCGATTCCGGAGAGGGAGCCTGAGAAACGGCTACCACATCCAAGGAAGGCAGCAGGCGCGCAAATTACCCACTCCCGGCACGGGGAGGTAGTGACGAAAAATAACGATACGGGACTCATCCGAGGCCCCGTAATCGGAATGAGTACACTTTAAATCCTTTAACGAGGATCCATTGGAGGGCAAGTCTGGTGCCAGCAGCCGCGGTAATTCCAGCTCCAATAGCGTATATTAAAGTTGTTGCGGTTAAAAAGCTCGTAGTTGAATCTGTGTCGCACACCGTCGGTTCACCGCTCGCGGTGTTTAACTGGCGTGATGTGGGACGTCCTACCGGTGGGCTTAGCCTCGCGAGGGGCGGCCCAACTAATATCCCGTCGCGGTGCTCTTTACTGAGTGTCGAGTCGGGCCGGTACGTTTACTTTGAACAAATTAGAGTGCTTAAAGCAGGCTACCTTCGCCTGAATACTGCGTGCATGGAATAATGGAATAGGACCTCGGTTCTATTTTGTTGGTTTTCGGAACCCCGAGGTAATGATTAATAGGGACAGATGGGGGCATTCGTATTGCGACGTTAGAGGTGAAATTCTTGGATCGTCGCAAGACGGACAGAAGCGAAAGCATTTGCCAAAAATGTTTTCATTAATCAAGAACGAAAGTTAGAGGTTCGAAGGCGATCAGATACCGCCCTAGTTCTAACCATAAACGATGCCAGCTAGCGATCCGCCGAAGTTCCTCCGATGACTCGGCGGGCAGCTTCCGGGAAACCAAAGCTTTTGGGTTCCGGGGGAAGTATGGTTGCAAAGCTGAAACTTAAAGGAATTGACGGAAGGGCACCACCAGGAGTGGAGCCTGCGGCTTAATTTGACTCAACACGGGAAACCTCACCAGGCCCAGACACCGGAAGGATTGACAGATTGATAGCTCTTTCTTGATTCGGTGGGTGGTGGTGCATGGCCGTTCTTAGTTGGTGGAGCGATTTGTCTGGTTAATTCCGATAACGAACGAGACTCTAGCCTGCTAAATAGGCGTACCTTATGGTATCGCGAAGGCCCCCGGCTTCGGCTGGCGGGTTTTTACTACCAACGTACAAACAAATCTTCTTAGAGGGACAGGCGGCTTCTAGCCGCACGAGATTGAGCAATAACAGGTCTGTGATGCCCTTAGATGTTCTGGGCCGCACGCGCGCTACACTGAAGGAATCAGCGTGTGTTCCCTGGCCGAAAGGCCCGGGTAACCCGCTGAACCTCCTTCGTGCTAGGGATTGGGGCTTGCAATTGTTCCCCATGAACGAGGAATTCCCAGTAAGCGCGAGTCATAAGCTCGCGTTGATTACGTCCCTGCCCTTTGTACACACCGCCCGTCGCTACTACCGATTGAATGATTTAGTGAGGTCTTCGGACTGGTGCGCGGCAATGTCTCGGCATTGCCGATGTTGCCGGGAAGATGACCAAACTTGATCATTTAGAGGAAGTAAAAGTCGTAACAAGGTTTCCGTAGGTGAACCTGCGGAAGGATCATTAACGTTCCGGAGGTCCTGCTCTGCGTCGAGAGTCCACTCTTTTACAGAGAGAGAGAGAGACGCGCGCTCGCAGCAGTCGGAGACTGAATGGACAGAGAAGAGAAGATGGCTCAGAGAAAAAAGCTATTAAGCGGAATTGACGGATCGAAAGGTTGGATGTTATACGGACGCCGCCCGCGCCTCTGACGAACCTCGCGATGCGGGAGTAATCAGCAGCGCGCGGCGCGGCGTTCGCCGCCGAGAGGGAGAGAGAGCGTGTCCGAGACCTCTCTCCGCGACGGCGTCGCGTTCCGCTCGCGCTCGACGCGCGAGCCGCGATACGCGCGTTCGTTGCCTTTTGTGAAAAACTTCGAAAAAAATACGTTGCGACTCGGAGCGAGACGCTTCGCGATCACGCTCGTGCCACTCGCAGAGCGTCGATTCGGCGTTGAGCGCGAACCGGTGGTGACCTATGCCCGCGCTGCGCGCGTGTGTCAGCAGCAGCAGCAGCGTTCGTCAACGCGCCCTCCCCCGGTGCCGTTCGCGGCGCCCGGGGCAGCGGTCGGCGTGCGAAACAGCGTTGCGACCGCGCGCGGAGCCGGGCGAGAGGACGGATCTTACGAATCCGTCCGACGGTCTCTTCAAAGAGCTTCCGCCCCGGCTCTTCCACTTAGGGAGAGACGCTCCGATCGAAGCAACAACCACACTTTTGTGCCGTAGCCTCTCTCCTTAGACGGGAGGCGGCGGTCCGCG
>NW_028141485.1:0-2500 GCF_030444845.1 Prenolepis imparis | reverse complement strand
GCCACTAACGGCGAGTGATGCGAGAGATCGCTTCACGCGAGAGTTTCACAATTTTGTGCGAGCCTCGTACCCGCGCCGTCGAATCTTTCGACACGGCCCGAGGACCGCGTTTCGAAGCCGGTATTTCGAGAAATTCGACATTTCTAGAAAATATGTCTACGCGGTCTGACGATACTCCGAGAGCGATGACACGTTCGTCCGAAACGTTTTTTCCCGTATCTCTTGCCGTTTCGGCGCTGTTCGCCCGTAAATGTTTCGGAGTTGACGACCTACGGCCGTAGGACTCTGAATAAATTCTCGACGGTCCGGAGGTGCCGCCGGTGATCGGAGGTACCGCCGACGACCGGAGGTGCCGCCGGCGACCGGAGGTACCGCCGGCGTCGGAGGTGCCGCCGGTGACCGGAGGTACCGCCGGTGACCGGAGGTACCGCCGGCGATCGGAGGTGCCGCCCGCGGCCGGAGGTACCGCCGGCGACCGAGACTGCCGCGACGTAATGTCTCGATTGCGCCGTCCATTTGACGCTCGCGCTCGTATACGTCCGTGCGTAGGACCGTGCGTCGCCGACCGCCCGGCCGGCCGGTTGGGTACTATAAGAGATACGTCGCGCTCGGCGTTACGAACGAGTCGAGCGAGTCGGGCGAGTCGGACGAGTCGAGATACGTACTTTTCAGTCACGACTAGTGGCAGAAGTACGTCGCGTTCGGCGCGTCTCGAACGTTTCGTGCGTACTCTAACTTTATATTAAAAGGGAAAGAAGGAAACCACGAATAATAATCGAGCAGTACACGGGGCAAGTCTTCTTGGAAGAGACTTGTTGTCTCGCAAAGACGTTACGACTCGTTGTCGTCGTCGTGTCGTAATTCTCCTTGGCGGCGGAGATTGCGATACGCGCTCCACTCGTTCGCCGCTGAACGCGGGTAAAATATACACACTTGTTTATACGATCACAGCATTGCCACGAGTCGGTGTCGCAAGACCGAATGGCTCTTATGTGGCGCGCACGCATCTAGTGTGTTGGCCGCGCGATTCCCTCTCGTTTTGAACGCAGCAGTGGAATCGTCGCGCTTACCGAACGTTTACTCCACGGATACGAGTTGGCGGAAGGGCAAGAAACGCTCTTCCCGCTCGCTTTGTACGCCGTAGCGAAAGATTTTTACTGGTCGTTCTTGAACGTACGAACCAGACAGAATTTGTCCTCGACGTCTAAGCATCGGCACCGTCGATCTAGCGTCAGGGTAAATCGCGCGGGTCTTTCGAGACCCGAGCATTTTAACATTTTGGGAGAATGAGAATGAGTATATGATCTTTTGTATAAGAAAAGAAAAGTCGATGATAATAATATATCAACAGAGATATAACAAGGATAATTAAGAGGAGAGAGAAGGCAGGCAGTTCTTAGCGAACCTTGTCGTTCTCTCGCGTATACTTTACGCAACGCACACACAGTGTCGCCGACCGGCTAAGCAAGACCGGCGGCAATGAAACGGCACACGAGCGTGTCGCGTCGGTGCCCGATTAACACCGGGCCACCGGACGCGCGCTCAAGAGAGCTAGCGACGAGTCTCTCGGGCTCGCTCGCGAGTTACTCCTTGCGAGTAACCGAACACGAAGCTCCCTGGTTGATCCTGCCAGTAGTCATATGCTTGTCTCAAAGATTAAGCCATGCATGTCTCAGTGCATGCCGAATTAAGGTGAAACCGCGAATGGCTCATTAAATCAGTTATGGTTCATTAGATTGTACCCACATTTACTTGGATAACTGTGGTAATTCTAGAGCTAATACATGCAAAACAGAGTCCCGACCAGTGATGGAAGGGACGCTTTTATTAGATCAAAACCAATCGGTGGCGGGCGGCTCGCCGTTCGTCCACCGTTTATTTTGGTGACTCTGAATAACTTTGTGCTGATCGCACGGTCCTAGCACCGGCGACGCATCTTTCAAATGTCTGCCTTATCAACTGTCGATGGTAGGTTCTGCGCCTACCATGGTTGTAACGGGTAACGGGGAATCAGGGTTCGATTCCGGAGAGGGAGCCTGAGAAACGGCTACCACATCCAAGGAAGGCAGCAGGCGCGCAAATTACCCACTCCCGGCACGGGGAGGTAGTGACGAAAAATAACGATACGGGACTCATCCGAGGCCCCGTAATCGGAATGAGTACACTTTAAATCCTTTAACGAGGATCCATTGGAGGGCAAGTCTGGTGCCAGCAGCCGCGGTAATTCCAGCTCCAATAGCGTATATTAAAGTTGTTGCGGTTAAAAAGCTCGTAGTTGAATCTGTGTCGCACACCGTCGGTTCACCGCTCGCGGTGTTTAACTGGCGTGATGTGGGACGTCCTACCGGTGGGCTTAGCCTCGCGAGGGGCGGCCCAACTAATATCCCGTCGCGGTGCTCTTTACTGAGTGTCGAGTCGGGCCGGTACGTTTACTTTGAACAAATTAGAGTGCTTAAAGCAGGCTACCTTCGCCTAGTACTCTGCGTTGATACCACTGCTT
>NW_028141484.1:0-35880 GCF_030444845.1 Prenolepis imparis | reverse complement strand
AAGCAGTGGTATCAACGCAGAGTACTGAGAGAGAGAATGTACGCACGCACGCACGCACGCGCGCACACACACACACACACACACACACACACACACACAACACACACACACACACACACACACACACACACACACACACATCGCGTGTAGTTAACAGCTGATCGCAGCGAGCGCCTCGCGTAATCGCCCGCGTCGGATAATGAGTTGCGCCGCTCCTGCCTACCGCCCGTACTCGTGCCGTAATTCGCTAAATTTTTTCCTTTATAATTTGAAAACTAAGCTTCGGATAAAATTTTGGCAAAGGAAAAATCGTCTTAGAATTCAGCCAGGAATACGACATTTTAAGGACAAACGGTTGTTTTGAACCCTGTATTATTGTATACTTTTTTAGTATGTGAAATATGTAAAAAATTGTAAATATTAATTTTTTTTTAACGTACCATGAGTATATACATTTTCATTTTCTGTATATAAAGCAAAATTTTTTACAAATGGAGTACTATCTTTAATAATTTCGTAGCACTAATATCTGAAAAGTTATTAAAAAGTAAATATTAGTATTTTTTACAAATATCGTATAGTTAATAAATTGTGACTATATAATTATCACCGTTCCTGTTTATTCCATTAAACAATGTGTCTTCACATAATATATTTCTTGTAAGCTGTCTAGATGTATCCTGTCTCGATGTATCCAACTCTTTGTCAGATGACACAAAATTTTGTTTCTGTGGAAGAGCAGGTAGAATTTTTTCACGTGTAACAGTATTTTCTTTATATGAATATAAATCTTCAGAAGACGAAGATATATATTTTTTGGCTTTTAAATGTCTTCTTTTCTTTACTTTTTTCTTTTAATTCATTTGACGATATATTTGTTTTAATATTTGATGTATCTTCTGCTAAAGTTAATTTTGGCATACCATCTTCATAAAAAAGTCTTAAAAAGATAAAAATTACTAATAATTATATATAAATATATGCAAATTTAAAATAATATATACATTAAAATAATATATATACATATATACAGGGTGTTAAAAAAGTGGCGGATACGCTGTATAGGGGTGAATTCCTGAGGTTATTTGGAGACGATTCTTTCCTCAGTGAAAATGTCGAGGCACCAATAATTTTCGAGTTATAAGTAATTGAAAATAAAGGGCTTTTCGTAAACTAAGTATTGTGGAATTAAAATATTAACAAAACTACATTCTTCAATTAATTTCAAGTCGACTTTAATTTAATAGAATTTTAATTTAAGGCTTAGTTATCAAGATATATGATGGCAAAAATTGGGAACTTGCAAAAAATGATGACTTCTCTCGACATTTTCGTTGAGGAAAAATCGTCTCCAAATAACCTCAGGAATTCACCCCTATACAGCGTATCCGCCACTTTTTTAACACCCGATATATGTATATATATACAGGGTGTCCCATTTTATAGTTTACAGTGTTATATCTCGCAAACCAATGATTTTATTGAAAAAGATTTCAAATAAAAGTTGTAGGGTTTCGAGGGGGACATAAGATGATCATTGGTTTGACCTTGAATAGTCATTTGAAGGTCACGTGAAGGTCACCTTCAATTTCTTAAATGAAACCACCTATTTTTCATTGCATATTCTTGTAGCTTACCTCGAGAGCTTTCTAAAACCCTATATATGAATTATTTTTTATTAAGTACTTTCCGAGTTATGAGACTTGAAGTTTACAGTATTTTGACATAAAATATAAATTATCTTGTAAAACATTCAGTTTTTGGTAATCTTATCTTAATACTTTTATGCACAGAATAATGAGACCAATCAACTAGTGTAAAGAAAACACATAAATGATTTTTAAAAAATATGTTGCAAATTACATACTTTTTTTTAAAGACCTTATGTGTTTTCTTTACACTAGTTGATTGGTCTCATTATTCTGTGCATAAAAGTATTAAGGTAAGATTACCGAAAACTGAATGTTTTACAAGATATTTTATATTTTATGTCAAAATACTGTAAACTTCAAGTCTCATAACTCGGAAAGTACTTAATAAAAAATAACTCATATATATAAGATTTTGGAAAGCTCTCGAGGTAAGCTACAAGAATATGCAATAAAAAATAGGTGGTTCTATTTAAGAAATTGAAGATGATCTTCACGTGACCTTCAAATGACTATTCAAGGTCAAATCAATGGCACCTCGAAACCCTACAACTTTTATTTGAAATATTATTCAATAAAATCATTGATTTGCGAGATATAGCACTGTAAACTATAAAATGGGACACCCTGTATATATACAAATTTTATATTATTTACTTACTTACAATGCCAAAAACTTTCTTTACTGAAAATACTTTCCAATCGGACTTTTTTCTTGCACACAGATCCAGAAAATATTCTACAAATATTTTTCAAGGATATTGAGAATATTGTAAGGAACTTTTAATAAAGATGAATTTTTCAGAACGTCGCTATCTAACTCTGTCGTCTGCTCCAACCCCACTCTGTCGTCTGCTCTCTCTCCTGGAGTGAGAGACTGATCGAAGAGAGAATAATCGATACCGAGAGCATTGCGTGTTTAGCAGTCAATTTGTTCGGTCGTTAGAATTAATTTGAGAATCAGTCGTACTTTGATTTCGTACTTAGTTTCATCGACCATTCGATATACAGCCGATCCGGTAATAGTCTAAAACATTGTGTAACTTGAATAAGACTTTGTTAACGAATATTTAGAATCGCTATCGATTGTGAAAACGTGTGCATTAAAACGAACTCTGAACTTTCTTTTGCATTAAACCAGCATTTATTAAATTTGGATTTTTTTAATACTACAAAGATCCTGACACAAATCCTAAAATATATTTCGATCTACGTGCTGGGTGCTGTCGGATCACGTCCGGAACACGTTTGATAAAATTTCCTCGATTTCGATTAGTCGTCGTTCTCGTTTTCGATGCTGG
Source organism: Prenolepis imparis (assembly GCF_030444845.1). Classification (NCBI taxonomy): domain Eukaryota; kingdom Metazoa; phylum Arthropoda; class Insecta; order Hymenoptera; family Formicidae; genus Prenolepis; species Prenolepis imparis. The sequence continues at coordinate 32,930 of NW_028141484.1, read as the reverse complement.
ATTTCAAGACTCAGTTAAAGACTTTGTGAGTGAAGTGTTAGCACTTCTAGTTGTGAAGCAGAAATCTCAAGAGATTTATTCAGTCGGTGTTTATGGTCGGAACCAGAGCTCAGAAATCTCAATTCGCCCAAATGGAACGGGAAAGGCTGGAGATGATAAATTTCGACCAGTTGTAAGCTGTCTAGAGCAAGGAAGAAGCTATTCGATATCAGCTGCCGTTATCGACAGATAGAAACAAATTGATTGACACTATATTATGATTCATTTAGAACATAATAGTCCGTTGGAGGAGCTAAACCAAGCGAAGAATCAACGAGTCAAGATCACGGGAATAAAGTCCGGACAGGATAGCGCGTCTGGAAATCAAGGTCCAAGCCAAGCTGCTGAAGCTTCAGGTCAGCTAACTATTGGCTTCAGGTCAGCTAACTTGCAGAATCTCTGAACTTATGCCTGCAACAATAGAGATATATGATGAAAGAATTAAGGGCGCTGTCTCGTCGCGGGATCTCAAATACTACGGACTCCTCGCAGGAAAGGGACGACCCGGAACTGGCACGATCTCCTACAATCAGTTCAGCTTCCCCAGCGCAAGCTGTTACTTTGCTCGATCCTCAGATCTCAGAATTTGGCGGGACTGATGACGAGAATGTTCAGGTATGGACGCAGCGAGTAGATAAGGTTGCTCAGGTCCATAAGGCGTCAGACGACGTCACGTTGCTAGCTGCTTCTAGCAAATTAGTCAAGACTGCGAAGACTTGGTATGATATGCAGTCAGGCGATGTCCTGGAGTCGTGGGTTCAACTCAAGCAGGAGATAATCAAGATGTTCGACAGGAAGGTGTCCTTCACAGCGGCGGTGTAGAAGATGGAAGCGAGACGTTGGATTTCGCACAAGGAATCCTTTGACCAATACGCGGTGGATAAACTGGCGCTCATCCACCGCTTAAATCTGCCTTCCAGTGATGTAATCAGTCTACTTATCGCTGGTATTCAGCAGGATTCTCTGAGAGCTGCTGCGTTAACATTATCTTCCCAATCATTGGATCAATTTTTGGAGATAATGCGAAGGATCACTGTGGGGATGGACCACAGCGAAAAGAAAAGCCAGAACCAGAAGAACCGTAAATTCTCAACCGTTCAATGCAAAACCTGCGGTAAGAAGGGGCATTCGCAACAGGAGTGCAAAAGCTCCGACAAAACGTGCAACTACTGCAAGGGCTCAGGCCATTGGAAAGCTGATTGTCCGCGGCTGAAGAAGAGGGACCGGCCTACAACCACGTCTACCACGGTCCCGACGGCGAAGGCGTCTCATCCGGTGCAGTCCACCACGGCCACTGTCACGGAGGCTGGAAACGAGGAGAAAAGTACAGATAAGTTGCATTTAGATGGTCCTATAATTAGAATAATTAAAATAAATAATGTTGCTTGTTCTTTGAACGCGTTAATAGATACGGGAAGTCCGGCTTCGTTTATCGCGCTCAGTAATTTGAAAAAATTGTTTAATATTACAGCAGAGAATTTAGAACCAGTCGATCGCAAATTTCACGCGTTACCGAAAACGCCAATTAATGTTTTAGGAAAAGTAAAATCAAATATCGGTTTTGAGAATTTTCCAGAAAAATCTTTTGATATTACTTTATATGTGGTTGGTCCCGATTTTATAGAAATCGATCTAGTAATTGGTCGAGATTTATTTGAAGAATACGAGCTAACGTTGGTATATCGCGCGAGTAAGCCAAGCCCGACTTTTGCGCAATTAATGCTACAGTCAGATGTGTGCTATACGGATATTTCAACAGAATCTATTATAAAAGATGCCGAAATTGACTTCGATCAAGACGCGAAATCGAATTTAAAAAATATTATCCTCAATTCCGAAAAAACGGAAGTCCCGTTGAACGACGATGATTATTTTGTGTCTGTATTTGAAAGATTCGTCAACGTATGCGTATGCTCCGAGAAAGTTCGCATTTCAGGAACGAATACAAATTCGTGTAATTACGGACGATCTATTAAAACGGGGAATTATTATAGTAAGCGTATCGCCTTATTGCGCCCGCATAGTTGCGGTAAAAAAGAAAAACGGCGATCTCTGTTTATGTGTCGATTTGCGACCACTCAATGCCCGTGTCGTGAAATAAAAATACCCATTTCCGATAATCGAAGATTGTTTAACGCGGTTGGGTGACAAATATGTTTATATATTGTTAGATTTAAGGGACGGATTTGACCAAATCAAAGTCCATCCCGATTCGACGAAATATTTTTCTTTCACGACGCCCGACGGGCAATTCGAATATTTACGTCTACCTTTCGGTATTCTGAAGCGCCTGCAGAATTTCAGAAGCGAATTGTACAAATTCTGCAAGAACTAATTCGAGAAAATAAAATTCTCGTCTATATCGATGATATTCTGATTGCGTCCGGTACAGTTAGTGAAAATTTAGAAGTTTTAAAAGAAGTGTTACTTATACTTAAAAAATACGGTTTCGAATTAAATTATAAGAAATACCAATTCTTAAAGAAAAAAATCGAGTACCTCGGCTATGTTATTTCGCACAATCAAATCACTATGAGTGATCGTCACACGGCGGCGATTAAATCTTTTCCAAAACCAAATAGTATGCCGCAACTACAAAGTTTCTTAGGCTTGACAAATTATTTCCGAAAGTTTATTCGTAACTACGCGCAAAAAACCAGACCGTTGTTCAATCTTTTAAAAAAATCAGTTAAATTTAATTTTGATCAAAATTGTGTAGAAGCTTTCGAATCGCTAAAAGACGAATTAACTAAGTATCCAATTTTGCGTATGTATAATCCGGTGACGCAAACCGAGCTTCATACCGATGCCAGTTCAAAGGGCCTTGCGGCAATTTTGCTGCAAAAGCAATCCGATGGAAACTGGGCTCCTATCGCATATTTTAGTCAAGCGACAAATAAAGCTGAGTCGAATTACCACAGCTTTGAACTAGAAATGCTCGCTATAATTAAAGCAGTTGAGCGGTTTCATATTTATTTGTACGGGTTAAATTTCACGGTAATTACAGATTGTAACGCCTTGGTCTACGCGATAAACAAGGGAAATTTGAATCCGAGAATAGCGCGATGGACGCTAATGTTGCAAAATTACAGTTTTAAAGTAGAGCACCGTCCCGGAAAGCGAATGGATCATGTTGATGCATTGAACCGTCAAGTCTTTTTGATAGAAATTTTGCCTCTTGAAAGACAACTTAAATTTCGTCAATTGCAAGACCCCCGCTTAAAAGAAATAGCTCGGGAGTTAGAATTCGCCGAGAGCAAAAAATTTGAGTTGATTGGCGGACTTGTGTACAAAAAAACGTCGAGACGCGCTCGCTTCGCAGTACCCGAAGCGATGGTCGTAAATATTATAAAAACATACCACGATGAAATGGCACACTGCGGACTCGAAAAAACTGTACAAGGGATTTGCGCGACGTATTGGTTTCCGTCGTGTATTCCCTATGCGTAAGCATGTAAAAGATTATATAGAAAATTGTATTATTTGTCTTTTGGCTAACTTTTCTGTAAATAGATTTGAAGGAGAATCTCAAATTGATCCGCCCAAAAAACCTTTTGAAATTATACATGTTGATCATTTCGGGCCGTTACAGGAGACCTCGGATGGGTATAAATATGTTTTTGCGGCCATAGATGTTTTTTCGCGATATACGTGTCTTTTCGCAACTAAGACGGCAAACGCAAAAGAAATTTGTGAGAAGTTGAAATTCCTTTTCAATGTTTTTGGAAAATCGCTAAAATTAGTCTTGGATCGCGGATCCGCGTTTACCTCTAAAGAATTTACCAACTTTTTAGAAGATTTAAATATTATATTACAAAGTAGCTGTCGCGTCACCTTGGGCAAACGGAATAATAGAGAGGGTAAATCATTTTGTCAAAAGTAGTCTAACTAAAATTATCGAAACTCCTACCGATTGGAAAAATAAGATTGAAAAAGTTCAATACGTGATTAATAACACATTCAATTCGTCAATTAAAAGTTTACCTTTAAAATTGTTATTTGGCTACGACCAACACGGTCATGAAGACAAAGATTTGAAAAAATATATTGACTCGTGTTTAAACATTCAAAACAAGATCGATGAACAAAGAAACATTTCTCGAGATATTGCTTTTCAAGCGAACGAAAAAATAAGAGAGTATAATAGAGTTTAATTCGATAAACACCACCGGAAACCAACAGCCTACAGTCAAGGGGATTTAGTCTTTGTAAGAGACCTTCATCCAAAAACAGGAGTTAGTAAAAAAACAAAGCCAAAATATAAAGGACCTTATCAGGTTACAAAAGTTTTAAATAAAAACCGCTACGTAATCACGGATATTCCCGGTTTTAACATAACGCAGAAACCTTATAATACTATACTATCTTCAGATAAAATAAAACCGTGGATTAAGCCCGTGGAAAAACAATAAGACATTTAAAATAGCTTATAAAAAACAGCATATATATTGCTTGTATACAGGGTGTCCCATTTTAAAAGTTCCACCCTAATAACTTTTCAGGATCAACGTTTGAAGGAAAACGACTCGGATAAAAGTTGTAGGGAACAAAGGGGGCTATCTAATAGTGACCTTGGATTCGACATTAAAGGTCATTTTCAAGGTCATTTGAAGGTCAACTTCCGTTTTTTAAATGAGAACCCCTATTTTTAACCCCGGATTCTGAAAGAGCGGAAAATTTTACATTAGAGTTGTAAGGGGTCATTTCACGTTCAGATGATCATTCGAGGGTCAACCATTGCCTGCGTTCAGTCATCGATATGCTACTCGATGTCCAGGACCCATGACGAGGACATAGCAGGATGAATTTTCCCATTTTGATCCAGTCAATGAAGGCAAGAATCTGAGCCTGGCCGATAAAGGCAAGACCATTAATAATCCAGCCAATGAAGGCAAGACTGTGAAGAGTTCCAATGAAAAAGAAATTTGAGGTTTCACCGAATTAGATTTTCGAAAATGCCCCCATTATTGGCCAGGTTCATCACGGTCTTGCCTTCATCGGCCGGGCTCAGATATGCAGGAAGGGAAGGAGAGGCGGAAAGAAGGAAGTGCAGGATGAGAGGACAGAGAAAACAGAAGAGGTACAGAGGGCAGAGAAGGAGATGGAGAAAGGAAAGGAGGAGATGGGGGCAGATAGTGGCAGGAGGAAGGAGAAAAGGCAGGGAGAAGACAGGAGGATGGAAGAGCAGAAGTTGACTATAAGAGAGAAAGGAGACAGAGGAGAATGTAAGAAAAAAGATGAGAAAGAGGAGGGGGGGGAAGTATAAGGCAGAGAGCTGATGAGAAGAGGAAAGAAGGAGGGGCATCAAAGAAGAAACTGTTGGCTGGAGACCGCATGAAGAGAGAAGAGGAAGAAAAGGAGGAAAGGTTAAATAAATGGAGTGCAAAGGTTGGGGACACAATAGAGGAAGGAACAGGAGAAGGAGGAAGGAAGGTGAAGAAGAAAGGTGAAGACGGGAGGGTAGGTAAAAAGAAGGAGGGTGAGGTTGAAGAGAAAGAGGATGAAGTGGAATTATGAGGGAGATCAGAGAGGGAGTCGGAGAGCAGGGAGGAGAAGGAAGAAAGAGAGGGAAGAGGAAGAGAAGAGGAGAGCGAAGAAGTGGAGTGATGGAAGATAATAAAAGAAGAGGAGGACGAGAGCGTCAGGAAGGAAAGTAGTCGGAATGAGAAGGAAGGAAGAGAGAGAAGGAGGATTGCAACAGGAGGAAGAAGAGGAGGAAGACAGAGAAGACAGAAAAAAGATGAAGCTGAATAAGAAAGAGGAGGGAAGTAAAGGATTGGAGGTATGGAGAAAGATAGAGGAGAGAGAGGAGAACCAGAGAAGGGAGATGGAAAGGAGGGAGAAGGGAGATGGAAAGGAGGGAGAAGGGAGATGGGAAAGAGGCAGAGAGGCCGAAGGAAAAAGGAGAAAAGAGAGGAACAGCAGAGAAGAAAGAAGAGAAAGAGGAACTTGATTGGAAAGGAGTGGATGGAGAGGACCAGGAAGAGAGGCGAATTTTTGTGGAGGGAATTGTGGCGCGAGTGACAGGGAAAGAAGCGAAGATAGGAGATATAACGGAGAGGATAGGAGAGATGAGAGCCAGGGTGTTGATTGTGGAGATGAAGGAGGAAAAGGATAAGAATGAGATGTTGGAAAAATGCCAGGAGATAAGTAAGAAATGGGGCGTCTGGATTGACGATAGAGAAGAGAAGCGCAAGGTGGAGGATAGTGGAGAAGGCGAGGATGGAGAGAAAGAGGGGAAGAATGGTGGAGATGACGAATAGGAGGTTATGCCGTCGTAGCGGTGAGATCCCGACGACGGGCGATGGCGCCGTACGGCAAACCGGGCTCGTGCGACGACCGGCCCGTGGACCGGTCGCCTAGTAGTGTCACATTGTTTTGAGCCTTTCGACTCACGAGACTCCTAGAGAGATTACCACCTTCGACTAGAGAGGATACGGCCTTAGAGGCGTTCAGGCATAATCCCACGGATGGTAGCTTCGCACCACCGGCCGCTCGACCGAGTGCGTGAACCAAATGTCCGAACCTGCTGTTCCTCTCGTACTGAGCAGGATTACTATCGCAATGACTAGTCATCAGTAGGGTAAAACTAACCTGTCTCACGACGGTCTAATCCTAGCTGATTCCCCAGCTGAATCCCTAGAGAAAAGAAGATGAAGGCTAGGAGGAAGAAGTAGAAGAATAGTGGAAAGTTCAAGGAATGAATGAAGTGGAGGCAGGATGAGAGCAAGTAGAAGGAGAGAGGGGAGAAGGAGGAGAGATGGAGAGAAGAGGAGAGAGGGGAGGACAAGGAGAAAGAGAGAAAAGAGGCGGCGTGAGCGAAGAGATGGACGATAATAGGAGGAAGGAAGAGGTCAAGGAAAAGGAGAGGAGGCGGTGTAGAAGGAGAGGTAAATTATAAAGAAAATTGTAATGTCTCTGTTTTTATATGTGAAAAGTAACTGACAGAGGGCTCGGAGAGAAAGGAGTATATGTTGGCGGAGTTGAAACAACGCAGGAGAGAAGGGAGAAGTGGAATAGGAAGGAAGGTTGAGTCTGGATGAGAGGAGGGAGAAGGAGGAGAAAAGAGAGAAGTTGAGATATTTTTGTATTTTTGTATTTTGTATATATTGTGAGGTCGCAAATGGCCAAGTACTGGGAGAGTCTTGGGAGATTGTAAAAGGTTGGGGAATGCTCCTTTAAAAAGCGCCTTTATAGCCCTGCGGGGAATAAATACCCATATCTATCTATCTATCTATAATACATACAAAGGTGATTTCCCGGACATCCCGCTACATCGGAAATCGCTAACAGCTCGGCCATTCTGACATTAGGCCGTCCCGGCCTAACATGATCATAAATGTCGCGAAGTCAATATTAACACGCATTTATCGCATCTCAAATGAGCGCATATCCGAGAAACTGACCATAATAATAATTTTACATATAAAGCAACATTTCATTCTCTTGGAACAGTGGCGCGCACACCATATGAACAATACGTTGAAATACGCGCGGTACGTTTATCAATTCAATAGGTATTAGCAAACACTCGCATTGTCCGAACGGCGTCACGAACGGCGCGCGCCCCACTGTCGCTGCATACATTTTGTCACGATGAGACCCATCCCCTAAGTCCACAATCAAAAAACACTTTTATTTAGTCGATGAATAAAAGCCTTCTTGTTCGCAATTGACATCCTACGCGGGCGCGAATACATCGGCCGCTCGCACCTCAACGCAACGCTCGTTACAAGGTCAGGCGCACCGTTTTCCGCCTGTAAGTCTCCGGGATAGCACGATATGCTTTACAATTTCTTTTTATATTTTCTTCGCCAGCATTAATCTGCCGCTCGTCATGCACGCTAACCGAGTCGTCGACATTCTCGATCGCCATAATTTCATTGACGGCATTTGTCTCCCCAACCGCTACTACCTCGATACCCTGCCCGAAAGTGACGCGAATCAAGGGACTAGCTAAGAAATCCCTACCCAGGAGAACATCGAAGGGTATCGCGTCGTCCGGGACAGTGTAAAATTTTATTTCTATACAGACGCCCTGAGTCTTCACCCTACTCGGAAAAATACTATCGATGCGAAGTACCGAGCCATTAATTCCGTGAAACCTCCCTACGTCCTCCTCAACCGGCAAACATAATTCGGCCGGGACACTACTGCTTTTAATTAGACTGATTAGTGACCCTGAATCGATTACCGCGCCGTCAATGCGATCGTAATTCGCGCGTCCGTCTATTGCCGAAATATTTACTTCCAGGACATGAGGCTCCGGGAACGCGACGCCCCCCAACGCAGCCGTCAAGACAACAATCTCCGCCGACCCCGCCGACGGCCCCGCGCCCGTCGGGCCCCCGCGCTCGGGACACCCCGCCGCTAAGTGCATCGCCGCCCCGCAAATATAACACGTGCGCTCCGTCGACGGCTGCCCGCATCGCGCCGCAACATGCCCTACCTCGCCGCATCGATAGCACCGTACTCGCCTCGATCCTGGCAATCTGGCTCCTCCGTCGGCAGCCGGCTCCGCACCGACTCCTCGGCTCTCCGTCCGTCCCGGCCCCGCCAACGACGTCCCTGGTCCTCCACCGACAGCAGGTCTCGCACTACCTCCTCTCCATCCCGCTCCACCGGTTCCTCCGGACGGTCCCGTTCTCCTGTCCTCTCGTACAAACACGATACTCTCGAAGGCCTCCAATAATTCCACCCCCGACCGGAACCTCATGAGGCGTGCCTGGTTACGCAGCTGCACTTTCACTATGCTCTCGATTAGATGGTCGAGAAGCTCGTCCTCAGCCACCGGGACACGATTGGCAAAGATCACTTTTTCATGATAGTAGTTACAAAAGGGCTCATCCCCTTTCCAAACGCGAGCCTCGAATCTCCTCCGGAGCGTCAATCTGGCTGGGCGCAAATCAAACATCTGCCTCATTTCTCTAAAAGATCGTCTATTCGCAGTGTTAAATGTTCGGTTTTGGAGTAAAACCATGTCAATGCACGTTCTTTCAAACGGGAGCCAATCAAAATTCTGGTCGCGTTCTCGTCGAGTCGGTATGTGTCCAAAACGTATTTTCACTCGCGTCGAATTTCGGCAACAATTCTCTAATGCCTTTGACAACCGCACCACCAGCTACCTCCGTCGATGCGACCGACGCGTCGCGAAACAATTCTCTCTCTCTCTCAATAATATTGATCTCTCTCTCTCTCTCTCTCTCTCTCTCTCTCTCTCTCTCTCTCTCTCTCTCTCTCTCTCTCTCTCTCTCTCTCTCTCTCTCTCTCTCTCCCCCACAACTCTCTCTCCCTACGCAGAAGAATTAATTCCGCGTACTCTAAGTCTCCTAGCCCCAAAGCGCCTCCACGGTCCCGCACCGCCGCAGCCTGCTCCACCTCGTCCTTCACATCCGTACGTCCCGCGCCGGGGTCCGATGCACCAGTCGAACGCAACGCCTCCCGTTGCCTACTTAACTCCATCCACACGCCCGAATCGCCGTCCTCCTCTAACCGCTGAATTAATTCGGCCTTCGATCCTCCGGTCGGCAGTTCCTTCGCCCGCAGAGCCTCCTTTAGCTCAACCACTGTGAAATCACTGCCCTGCACGCTCATGCTGCACTTTCTTCCGAGCACTTGACGCACGAATTCACAATCCCACTTCTGATAACTGTTGGCGATAGGATGTCGACAGGAGAGAGCCCTAACAGCACATGATATATATATATATATATATATATATATATATCATACGAATATTCTACACTCATACTGTGAATATACGTACCGTATGTAATATACTGAGAACATCTCTATAATATCTCTTGTAGTATATCATTTTTCGTATATTTTCAGAATATTATCAGAACATCTCTTGTAGTATATTATTTCTCGTATATTCTCAGAATATACTTTTACGTATATTCTCAAAATATACTTTTACGTATATTCTCAGAACATACTTTTGATTTACGCTGATAGCAACGCCACCTTAAAAAACGTAATTATCAGTATTGGTCTTTCTTGATTCTGTTACCGCGTGGTTTCAGTCTCAGTCTCTTCATGACGATAATTTAAGATTATTTCAGAGTTCGATAAGAATAAGTACAATCCTTCGTGGCATTGCATTATGTGTGGTGTGTGTGTGTGTGTATGTGTGTGTATTTAATGAAAAGTATTATTTAATAAAGAGTACCAAATTAATATAACCTCTATATATTGTACATATTTTTGCATCAAGAAATAATACAAAAAGAATATTAATTGAATCCGTACGAAAACAAACTAATACAAGAATATGAAAAAATTATACTGGTATAACAATAATTCTTCAATAATATAAATATATATATTAAAGAATTCTATTACTATGCCAGTATTTTTTTCGCATTCTTGTAATTTTTTTCCGTACGGGAATCTTCATGTTGCCCGCGTGAAAATGCCTAATAGTGTTATAGAAAGTTGTATATATATATATAAAAATATATAGAAACTTCAGTGTAATATCTCATCTGCGAAACCTTGGACCTAACCCTAAATATACATATATGCATAATATATCGGTGACATACTAGAGATATACCGTTAATATTCTATAGATATCACTGATATACAGGGTGTCACTTAATTCGCGCCCACTATTTATACAGTGATATTCCTCATGAAAAATTGAGTCAAAAAGTCCTGAACCATTTTTTTCTATCATGCTTAATAAAGCAGTAATTATTGAGTAACGTTAATCCAATCAGCGCCGACTTTTAACTGGGCGTACGTCAGTGAGCCGCGCGTCTGGTAGTGTGCGTGAGCGCTCAGCCGCCGCGCCGCTAGAACGAGGCGCTATGCCTTCGCGCGCGCCATTAACATGCATTCTTCTATCATAATAATAAAAATTATTTTTTCTATTTTTTCTATTTTTCTGTTTTAACTAAAAGTCATCCTTTTGTCAATAGCAGAAGCAGTTTTCTGACAGACTTCTACAAATAGAAAATTTCTACGAATAGAACTCTCGCAAAACATAATTATTATCAATATGAAGATTTAAACAAATACAAAAAATAAAATCTGTGTTTTACAAAAATTATTTTTTAAACAATCCGTTTCTTTAGAAATATGTGTTAAAACTTAAATCTTCAAGTAAATCATTTATTGGATCTTTCTACGAGTGATTTCGACCATTACTCAAAAGTAATAAATTTTTGAAAAGAAATTTCTTATGACAATTAGATATTTAAATAGCTTTATGCTCTAAAAAATACGTAGAACGTGTTTGTAAAAAATTTGGTAAAAAATTGATGCAGTTAATGATTCATAATAGTATTTTAAGAGTATTAAAATCATCACTGTCATTTGATTATCATCACTGTCTAAATTCAGGAAATAAAATTGCTAATCTTTCTTTAATAACTTATTAAGCATACTTCAAAAATACTTTATTAAACATAATTTAAAAAATGAGTCGGAATTTTTTAATTCAGTATATGAAAATCAATGATTCTTTATAAAAAGAAGATAAATTTTTCTTTCAAAGAAAGAAATCTTTCTTACTTTTTTACAAAATTTTTTACAAACACGTTCTACGTATTTTTTTAGAGCGTAAAGCTATTTAAATATCTAATTGTCATAAGAAATTTCTTTTCAAAAATTTATTACTTTTGAGTAATGGTCGAAATCACTCGTAAGAAGATCCAATAAATGATTTGCTTAAAGATTTAAGTTTTAACAGATATTTCTAAAGAAACGGATTGTTTAAAAAATCATTTTTGTAAAACACAGATTTTATTTTTTGTATTTGTTTAAATCTTCATATTGATAATAGTTATGTTTTAGCGAAAGCTCTATTCGTAGAAATTTTCTATTTGTAGAAGTCTGTCAGAAAACTGCTTCTGCTATTGACAAAAGGATATGACTTTTAGTTAAAACAAAAAAATAGAAAAAATAGAAAAATAGAAAAATAGAAAAAATAGAAAAAATAGAAAAAATAATTTTTATTATTATGATAGAAGAATGCATGTTAATGACACGCGCAAAGGCATAACGCCTCGCTGTAGCGGCGCGGCGGCTGAGCGCTCACGCACAGTACCAGACGCGCGGCTCACTGACGTACGCCCAATTAGAAGTCGGCGCTGATTGGATTAACGTTATTCAATAATTACTGCTTTATTAAGCATGATAGAAAAAAATGGTTCAGGACTTTTTGACTCAATTTTTCATGAGGAATATCACTGTATAAATAGTGGGCGCGAATTAAGTGACACCCTGTATATACCATAAGATCTTCTTAGTATATACTATGAACTAAAATAGAAGGACATTAGAGCATTCTCAGTACGTACTCAGTACATCATAGTACGTATCTCGAATGCTGTGAGAATATACTCAATATACTTTTGCCATATCCTCTGAACATTCTTAGTATCTACATGTGCTGTTAGGGAGATATATAATATCAGAACTCTTAACTCGTTATAATTCTTCGAAATCGTACAGAAACACTTTATTCAATCCACTCTTATAAATTCTCAGAGAGAGAGACGCGTTCGACCGAGCGGTCGCCGTTTATATACAAAGTCATAAAACGCTTATTCTTTTAAATGAAGCCAATCACGGCAGGGCATGCTTCGTCAGAAATACAAAATAAAGATTGAAGCAACGGACAGATAAGTATATATGAAAACACGACAATGACCCAACACGAGAATAATAACATAATACATGCAAAGGTGATTTCCCGGACATCGCGCTACATCGGAAATCGCTAACAACTATAAAGTTTACATCCCTCTCTACCGAACTACGAGAAAAGGCATTATTAAATCCCACACAGCAATGGAAATCTGTAGGATATACTGAAATTATCGTAGATATACGAAATATATCTCAATTTCCCGAAAATGTTATCAGTATATTACAATAAGTAAATTATAAAAATATTCCCATATAAGATATTCAGGAAATATCTTATCCCGATGTGAGTAAATGTGTAAAATACATCTTGGAGACATACTAAAGATGTCTAAAACAGATATATTTCAGGATAGGATATATTTCAGATGTCTCTAAGATGTCCCTTTTTTATTTTGGGGATTTATATATGAGACTTATATAGGATATTAATAAATGTATGTATTGTGTATGTAATGTACGCATTTCCGTTCTGTGTGCAGAAGTCATTACTGGCGCTTACGGTTCTTTATGTGTGTGTTTGAAGCCTATTTTTGAGATCAGGTCAGATCTTTGATGTCTGACAACAAATAAAGTGAAGTTCTGGCCATCAAGCATAGACGTTTTAGTGATTAGCAAAGGCCTATTGAAGAATTGTGAATTAAACTACTGAAGAAGAAGAAGGTTATTTATGTGCCATGTACATGCCACGTGCCATAACCTCATCATTTATCTATCCACGGACTGAATTAACCTATCGAATCTACTACGCTAAATTTATATAGTTTATTATATATAGATATATTGATTATTTTATGAGAAAACATTTATTTTGTTAATTACTTTCAGAGTGAAAGTTAATATACTCAACTATGTAAAAAAAGTTGTATTTTTCACAATATATTTTAAAATATATTTTTTTTATTTTGTGAAATTTTTCATTTTATTATGTCAATTTTATATAATTTCAGATAAACTACTAATATCTAGATTTATTACAGCGAAAACTTTTAATATTCATATCAATTTTAGTATATTGGTATAAAATTGGCTTACTGAGCAAATTTTATACTAATATACTAGTTGATATGCATATTAAATAATCAGTGTAAATTAAGCCGATATTATTATTAAAAATATTCTCCCACATAAATCCCGAAAAACTACTATAATCATCCTTAATATATTTATATAATATACTTGCGATATACATTTCAAGATTTTACTGTAAACGGCAATAATCGGAGATCTCAGGAATAACGTAGAAATATATTTCACTGAAATTTGTGATATCTCTACGTTTTCTTAAGTGCGGACATTAGTATATCCTATTAATATCCCTCACATATCTAAGATTTCTATTGAATATCTTTAGGATATTGTAATATCCCGGCAGGATATCTTAACAAGATTCTACAGATTTCCATTTGCTGTGTGGGATCTATCAGATGAAGATATCATCAGGGGTATTTTTCCTGCTTTGGCTGTCGTTGAGGTTAGGAGGTTCAATAGGAGGACAAGTAGAAACAACAATAACATTAATGACCTCCCCAATTCAGACCGGTCTGCAGAGTTTGTCCCCTCTAAAACTATCTTAGTAATATTCAAAGGTCAAACTCTTCCTGATCGATTGTGTTTATATATGGTTAGACACTCTGTTGTTCCATTCGTACCTAAGACCTCGCTGTGCTTTTCATGTTTTCAGTTTGGTCACCTGAAATCACAATGCAAAGGAGCCGCCAGATGTCAGGATTGTGGTGAGCGTTCCCACGATAGTGCTGAGCAGTGCACAAGAAGGGGCTGCTCCCCAATATGCATCAACTGTAAAGGACCTCACAAAACATCTAGTCTGGAGTGTTCGGAGTACATTGCACAAAGGAAAGCTAGAGAGTTAGCAGCGCTCGAAAACATTCCGATAGCTGAGGCGAGGTTGGTCCGTGGATCTTTGTTGAGCTCATAGGATCCTACCTTTAATTTTAAGGAATTCCCTAATCTGCCGAGTCATAACCCCGCTTCTCATCCTTTGTCGTCGTCGTCTTCTTCCTCGCATTCGAATAATGTTCGCCCCTTCCTCTCCTCCCAACCCCCTCTTTCTTTTCCAAATTCTTTCTCTCATACTTTGAAAAGTGACTCTTCTCAACCTCTGACTCTTTAAAAACCTTTTTCAACTTCATCCTCAACGTTGGGCTCAAACTCGATTTTTTCTAAATCCACGTACACTAGAAATTTCAATCTCTATGCCAACCAAACCCCCAAATCAAAAATCTATAGCAAGATCAACAATAACACCCTTTCCCTCTCCCCTCCTCCTGCACCTGTCAACCCCGGTTCCCGTTCCGTCCCGACGCCTTTTCCTACACATCTTCTCATTTCTCCGAATGGCAGGTTTCCGACCGGTCCGGTCCCCAGAGGGGAACAGCGCTTTCGTCCAAATATTCTAATATTACAAATAATTCCGACTAGCTAACCTCTTTCTTAGCCACATTTCTCTCGCGGTTTCTCAGCTCCGATCCGAAGCTGCTGAATCAATTTACGAGTTTTATCGGTCTTTTAATGGAAAAGTTTTCTCCGACCCTCAAACTTTTGGGACTCTTTGACCCAATATGCGGGTTTACGAACTCACTCTTGGCTTCCTGTGAGTCAGCCGGTTCTGATGCTGCTTCTTCCAATCCCAATGCATGATCCTCCACACCCCAACCTTTCTCAGCTCTGTCCAATAAAAAGTTTACAGTGGAATTGTCGATCTCTCCCAAATAAAATTGATTCTGCTGCTTTGCTGTTTCGAGAATTTGACGTATTGGCCCTGTCTGAGACTTGGCTTAGGCCGGACTCACATGTCTCCTTGCAAAATTTTAGTGTGTTTCGAAGAGATACTCTCGTGCGTAATTGTGGGGGTCTCTTGTTGGCGGTTCGCCCTTCCTTGCCCTACAGTCTCATAGAGAACTGTGTGGATTTCGGGGGAGGGGGGTGGAGTGCATGGCGGTTACAGTCTATTATAATAACTTTGATTTCACAATCATTTCAATTTATAGGCACCCTCGAGAGTCGCTTTCGTCCGAGGAATATGATTCTCTATTTACATTTTGTAGATTCTTTTCTCATGTTATTCTTTTGGGAGATTTCAACGCGCATCACAGTGAGTGGGGCTGTGACCGCACGGATCGAGAGGGCCGCTTCAAGGCTCAGTGCAGCTCAGAGAGCATCGTTCTCCGTTATCAATAACGGCTCTCCCACTTTTGTATCTCGCTCTAATCAGGCGCGGTCGGCACTGGACCTCACCTTTATTTCTCCGGCCCTGATTGAGCTATGATTTTAAGTGCGACTGGACCGTCTTGGGTGACTCCTTCCTGAGCGACCATTTTCCCATCACGATCTCCTTTAACTCTTGCATCCGTAAGAAAAAATTTTTCTTACATAGAGTGAGGCTATCGGGGGAGTCCGCAAAGTTATTTGTAAAAAATTTAATATCTAGTTTCAATCATTTTTATGAATCAATTAGTAACCCTTCCCTTAGCCCGATTGAAAAATACGCCTTATTGGCGGATCATATCCTGGATCAGTTGCCTGGGGGGGGGGGGGCTGGACGTCGCCGATGGAGTCTCTCAGTCAACCGGCCTTCTGCCCGTTGTATTGGACCTTCTCTGCCGGCTCCCTGGTGGAGTGAGCTCTGTCAGGAGACTGTGAGTTTGAGGTGGAGACTCCAATCCGCCTACAAGAGAGCCCCATCTCTGCCGAATTATATGGCTTTCTAAAGACAGGAAGCGGTAACTCGCCGAGTGCTGAGAGCTGAGAAGAGGAGGGGTTGGAGGAAGTTTTGCACGAGACTCACTCCGGAGACTCCTGTCGCCTTGTTGTGGCGTACAATTAAAAGGTTCCGGAATCGTCATCTGGGGATGTCTCCTCCTCTTCTTTCGAACGTCTGTTGGTCGGAGGATATTAGAAGGGCGATGGATTCTATATGCTCTCCCTCGTGTTTTTATAAGGTCTTCTCCTCTATGCATGATTTTCTTCAAGGTCATTTGCAGGTCACCCTTGGGAGTCCGTTTACCATGGAGGAACTCCGAGCAGTGATCGGGGGCCTCAGGGCTCGATCCTCTCCGGGAATCGATTGTATAGACAACTACATGATCTCTCTTCTACCTGAGGAATACTTAAATATACTGCTCACCATCTTTAATGGTATCCTGGAGGAGGGTCAGTTCCCGGATTCTTGGAGCCACTCGCTGGTTTACTTGATTTCGAAGGGCTCCTCGGGTAGTTTTCGACCTATTTCTCTTACCTCTTATTTGTTGAAGGTATTGGAGAGGATGATTTTGTTTCGCCTTGCGTGATGGGTCGAGTCTTCGGAGCTGCTTCCGCCTTCTCAGTTTGGTTTTCGCAAACGGCGCTCCTGTCTGGATAATCTAGGTATTTTATCGACAGAAATCCTAAATGGATTTGTTACTAGACAACCAACGGCATGTCTATTTCTTGATATACAAGGCGCATTCGACAACGTAATACCATCCATCCTAGTATCACTGCTCGTGGAGTTAGGTCTCCTCCCTAAAATATGTTGGTTTATTTATCAACTGGTGGGCTACAGATGTCCAGTTCGTCATTAATGGTAAATTGTTTGCGCCTTATGTTTCTCACAAGGGGGTTCCTCAGGGATCTATTTTGAGCCCACTCCTTTTTAATCTGTACCTTAAGAACTGTAATACATCATTGACCAATATTTGTAGTATTATACAATTTGCAGATGACATTGCTCTTTATGTAAGATCCCCGAATTTGAAGAGGTCTCTGGAGGTCCTCGAGAGTTCTGTGGGGGGACGGGCGGAATTTTTTTTCTCTAGGAGGCTGATCGTCTCACCTACAAAATCTGCACTCGTAATTTTCACTAAGAAAAATATTAATCCCCTCGGCTATTCAATAACCTTAAATGGTGCAACGATTAGATCCAGCTCGTCTTATAAATTTCTTGGGGTTGTACTAGATTACAAATTGAGAGGCCACCTACATGCGCAATACTTAATTAACAAATGTAATAAACTCTCGAACGTACTCAAATTCTTAAGGGGTGTATGGTGGGGAGCTGACCCCAGATCTATGCTGATGATATTCAAGGCCATGTTGCGGGGCTCGGTAGACTATGCTGCTTTCTGCTTCCCGGCACATAATAAAGGTCTCTCGGAATTATTGGAAAGGATTCTTCGCAGGGCACTTAGATACTGCTTGGGGCTGAGAATAAGTACTCCCTCTAATGTAATTTATGCCGAAACAGGAATTAGTCTCACAATTTTTCGTTCTGAATATCTAACTAGAAAATTCATTCTTAAATCCTTCACTCTAAAAACTAATATCCTTGGGTGCTTTCCAGCTATGTACACAGGCAACACAGTGTACGACTCGGTGCTTTCCAATTACGACACAAGTTGACACAAGCGTACACAGCTAAAATGCTGTGTACGACTGTGTTGTCGCTCCATAGCTATCAACATTTTTACATTTGTTACCATTATTTTATTTTCTATGGATTGGTATCCGTAGGTGATCTCTGTATATATACTTAGCAGACAAATTTAATATTTCTTATTTTTAATTATTATGCAATCGTTAAAAAATTGTTTGGGCAAGTTTAGGAATATAGTCTCATATAGTTTAAGAAATAGTTATTTTATTTATAATTAATTTAAATTAATTGAGCGTATAGTTAGCAGATATAATTTAAAAAATTGTAATATTGCAATTGTTGAAAATTTATTTGGGCAAGTTTAGGAATATATACTACGTTTACGCGAGTGTTACTTCTGTAGTAACTTTTACTCAAATTATCGTAACTTGTATTTGAGTAAGTTATAATAGTACAGAAGTAACACTCGCGTAAACGTAGTAATAGTCTCATAGTTTAAGAAATAATTATTTTATTTATAATTAAAAAAATTAATTAAGCGTATAGTTAGTAGACATAATTAACAACCTTTTAATATTGCAATCATTAAAAACTTATTTAGGCAAGTTTAGCAATATAGTCTTACAGTTTAAAAAATAATTATTTTATTTATAATTAATAAAAATTAATTAAGTATATAATTAGGAAGCATAATTTAAAAAAAAATTAATATTGCAATCGTTGAAAAATTGTTTAAGCAAGTTTAGGAATATAGTCTCATGTTATATAATTTAAGAAATAATTATTTTATTTATAATTAATGAAAATTAATAGACCATATAGTTAGGAGATATATAGTTGAAAATTCTTAAATTGAATAGATGCTTACACGCGTTTATTTCTTTTAATCGCTCTTTGCACGAAACTAATTATGTAATTTGAATAATTATAGAAACAAACTTAATTTTGTTAATTTTTTATAACAGTTTAATTTACATAATTTTATCCGTTTTTTTTAGTCTCTTCTATATGTATATCTAATAAATAAATTTATTCATAAAAAAATTTTGTTACAAAATATTTTTACAGCGAAAATATCTACTGCGATTTTTAATTATTACAAATTGTTAAACATAATTGTACATATACATCGGTAAATTTAGTGATAAAATATTGTAAAGTACTCTGGTGGTGAAATGAAATAGCTAAATAGCATTCTAGCTACAAGGCGACACTGTGTAACACTGTGTAACACAGTGTCACACTGTGTTCCGTAGCTGGAAAGCACCCCTTATTGACAAACTGTACAATTTGCATGTTGCAATAATCTCTCACAACTATAGGCTCAATCTTTTGAACAAGTTTTTGTTATATCGAGTTTTTTGCTTTGTTAAAAGGTTCAAGCACAGAGTGGCCTTCTTCACGAAGATTCCTTTGTGGTTGTTCCCCTTTTATATGGTTGCTTTTTTTCCGAAAATAGTATATACCTCCCCTCGGGTGGTCGAGGATATTCGCGCGGCCCAATTCCCACAGCTCGTTTTTCAGGTGTCGTTGGCTGACATCATCGTTGGCAGGCACCTCTACTTTACGGACGCATCCAAAGGCATAACCCGCATGTGGGAGTGGCCTATTTCTCCCCGACCTTAAATACTCGGGGCGAATATAGATTCGATAGCTATTCCTCGGTTTTTTCCGGGGAATGTGTCGCAATTATATACGCCATGGATTGCGTTCTTGAGGAGGGTATGCAGCATGTCACGATTTTCTCGGATTCCCGCAGTGTGGTCGACGCCCTTGTCAGTAATAAAATTGGCAGGGATGCTAGCTACTTACTTTTCGTGCTAAAAAACAAGTTAAGATCAGCTTATTTACAGGGAATTGATGTTATATTAGCGTGGATCCCGGCTCATGTGGGCATTTTGGGCAACGAGACGGCGGATTTTCTGGCGAGGAAGGCCGTACGCAGGGGCGAGCCTTCCGAGTATCTCCCCCCCCCTCCCATATGATTGTTACGAATTTCTACGGGAAAAGTGCATAGTATCGACTTCCGAATTCCTGCTTAGTCAGGCTAGAAGCAAGAGCACACAATATTTTAACTTATTTCCGTCTTTTTTTCTGAGACCATGGTTTTGTGGACTCGGATTAAGTTGTTATGAAATAGTCACGATTTGCCGAATACGGTCTAACCATTATAATCTTAGGTCTAGTCTTCACAGGTAATATTGTTGAAGACCCTTCATGTGAATGTGGACACCCAGAACAAGACATAAACCATATATTGTGGACTTGCCCGCTCCTTGAGGATCACCGTGAGTCTTTATTGATCGCCCTTGAGAGTTCATTGGGTTTCCCCCCTCCTGAATAAAAAGGCAACTTTTTACTTTAAATGCGAATAACTCTGCGAAAAAACATCGTATCGAGATGATTAAAAAAGCATTTTAAAGAGGAAACTCTGTACTATCATATGCTTTTTATCCAATTAAGTTACGACATTTGACTCATGCCATGTGCCGTGGCGAACTCGGACCATTATTTTTTAATTTTGCATGCTCTCGTTTTGTCATCCGCCATTTTCAATAAATTTATCTCGCAACATTAAAATGAATAAATTCTTAAAGTAGAGATTCCAAGCTTTATTTTCGTTTTTTATAAACCTTTCTATCTTTATTATTTACGAAGTTATTGTCATGAAAATATTGTTTGAAAATTGATAATTTTTTCCCAAATAATAAGTGTACCGCTTTTTTTTGGAGTGAGTGTATATATTTAAACAATATATAAATTCATTATGGATGCTCTTTTCACAAAAATTAAAAACTAAAATTTTTATTTATACATAAATTGATAAAGTTATATATCCTATCTACCAAAAGATTGCTTACAATTAGATTTTAGTTGAAGGCATTACAGCAGAAATGCTACAGTCAACAATGAGAAATGTTATAAAACGCGTCGAATGCTGTATCGAACATGATGGGTAAAATTTCGAGCAATTATGGGTTAATAAATGTTTCATAAAAAAGTTGTTTCATTCTTTCCACCTCTTCGAATATCAATCTAAATTCAAAAATCCTTAGAATCCAGTTTACTACTTACATACTAAAGATGTCGATTATCTCGTAAACGATGCATAGTAGCAATTTTTTACTAGATATGATTTTGATTGCAAATAACCTCTACTATGTAAATATGAAAAAATTATAGGTATCCATTTAAAAAAACTATGTTGACCTTTATAACTCGAAAAGGTCACGAGTAAAAAAAAATTTTTACATGCACTTTGTAGCTGACTCAAAGCCGTGCAAATTTCTCTTATTAAACTTTCTTGTAACTTTGATCAGTTGCGAGATATTTGCTCGGACACTTATAAACAAACACCCTGTATATAGTTTTATTTTTCATTAAAAAAAACAATGTTGAAAATTTAAATTAAACATTATTCTTAAATTAAACTCTTGAATTGGACATAGTTATACAATATGGGGAACTGTCCGCGTTTTTTCTATTATAACGCGAACTTTGTTATATAGATTTTTTTATTTTTGCCGGAACTGATCGTTGCGAAGGAATTGAAATTGAATAGAAGAATTTTCACTCAAGGACAGTCTTTCTTTATTTTTACTCGATTAATTTGCAGCCTCAGATCCTTTTTACTTATCTAATCACGCGATTCTCTCACACTGTCTTTGACGAAGCGCTACACGGGACGTGTAATCGGGACGATTTTCGGAATCGGGGAACGATAAAGAATTATACGATTGGCAGATTAGCTAGAGCGGGAGGAAAGCTACCAATCGGCTATCCACACGACGAAAACAAAAAAGGAAGCGGCAGGAGACCGCCTCTCGAGCTTGGTCTCGAAAACAAGACTCCTTTGTCGCTTATGCAAATATTATTCGTTTTGTTTGTGAGTCTCGAGATAATTCGAGAATCTTCGCTTTGTATTATAAGGTGAGGGTTATAATCGATTTCCTAACATACCGCCCGCCTCGTATACATACGAAATTCAAAGCGCGGATCCAAGATTATACGGACCCTGATTATACACCACTATTACATGCTTTTATGCATTGTTTGGTACAGGAAAATGACCTGACAAATCTGAACGATCGAAAGTACATAGAAATCGCTTAACTGTAAGTTTGGTCTATTTTCGCTCGAAGGGCACCGGCAGTCGGCATATCTGAGCTATTGGTCTTTTATAAACTGAACGCGCGTTACGTAGCGTAACTACGCGGACGTGGCCGTCAGCTCCGGGATGCGTTGCTTGAACGCGCGCTAACTTCCATTTCGATGGAGGAAGCAGAGTGTTCTTAATGAGAACCAACTCATTCACTTGAACATCTGGTTGAGGTTTTTGCCATTTATTTCTCATTTGCAACGAATGCAAATAATCGGTAGACCAAGAGCGCCAGATTTGCTCCTGCATGGCGTGTACGAATTGCCATCGCGATAATCGAGATGGGTCAATTTCGAGGACGGATTCTTCAGGTACGGAGGTGAGCGGCCGACCGATGAGAAAATGACCCGGAGTCAAACTCGCAAAGTCGCTCGGGTCGTAAGAGCTGCGATCGGACGCGAGTTTAGGCACGCTTCTATCTTACAGAGCAACGTAGCAAATTCGGCCCTCGAAAGGGTCCGTGATCCCACTACCCTTTTAAAGTGAAATTTGAAGCTTTTCACGCCAGCTTCCCACAGGCCTCCGAAATGAGGCGCGGCTGCTGGGATAAAATGCCATGTTATACCGTCATTTGCTAATTTCTCGGAGACGGAAGGGTCTGAACGTAAGGCAGCGAAACCTTTTCTAAGTTCAGAATCCGCTCCTTGGAAATTCGTTCCGTTATCGTTATATAAGACGGTAAGCCCCTACGACTAACGAATCTTTGAAAGGCGGCTAAAAACCCAGCGGTAGAACAATCATCTACTCCCTCTAAGTGGATAGCCTTGGTGCAGAGGCAGATAAATAAAGCGACATAGTTTTTTCTGGATTTTTGACCGCGGCCCGTATAAGGGTTGACATGGAATGGCCCTGCATAATCTACTCCGGTATTGACGAACGGGGAAGATTGTGTCACGCGCAAAGGGGGGAGATCTCCCATTAATTGAGTCGGAGAATTAGCTGCTTGACGCGCACAGATTACGCATTGTCGTATGAGCGTTTTCACTAAGCTCCTGGCTCCTAAAATCCAGTAACGTTGCCGTAAAATGCGTAGTGTCAATTGCGTACCACCGTGAAGCGAAGCTATGTGAGCTTGATTTATCAAAAGCTCCGATATACGGTGCTTCGGTAGGAGAATCGGGTGTCGCTCCGAAAAGGAGAAAGCCGCGTGTTTTAACCGCCCGCCAAGGCGAAGTAATTGATCCTCCCCAATGAAGGGATTTAACCTACTCAGAGCGCGCGAAGGAAACACGAACGAACCCCTTTTCAATGCTTTTAATTCGTCAGAAAAATGTGACTGTTGTATGAGACGTAACCAGAATTCAGCAGGTTCGCTAAGCTCTGAGGCGTTCAAAATCGAAAGAGTAAGAGATTGAGAGAGTTTCTTTTGACGCAGATTTGCAGGAAATCGGCGTATATAGGCCGTGACTCTGACTAATTTCGTCCAACTTGATTAATCGTGAGGGAGTTCCCCAGTGTTGCCAGACGTACGACTATAGTCGTACTTATACAACTATTTCATATTTTTCCTTACATACGACAGGAAAGGGGTGTCGTATGCTATTTTGTACTACTATTCAACGATGTACGACTATTTATACTACTATTCGCACGTAATAAAGTTTTCGATGGAACCTTAAGGCTCATGAGCGATAAATTGATCTTGTGCGCATGCGTTTTCACATTCTTTCTACAGGTGCTTTCCAATTAGAAACACACATAAACACAATGTCACACGATTGGCTATATCAAATAAAAAAATTTGGGGGACTTCAAAAATTCTCTATTCGATAGACAATCATGTGACATTGTGTTTATGTGTATTTCTAATTGGAGAGCACCATACATGAGCCATTATTTCGATTGCTTTGACCAATCAAATGAATGGACTAGTGTCGCATATGTCGAAACTATGTGATAACCACGTGATAACGAAGAACGAAGATTTATGTGAATTATTTTGCAGTTGCATAAAACGGTTGCAATAAAATGATACAAAACTATAAATTAACTTCAAGTTCAAGAGTGCGTGACGAATTACAAAATATTAATTGTTATTGGACAATCATATGGGTCATAACAACATTGTGTTGTATATATTTAATACAACCAAATTGTTATTTTGCAAACATAATGGTAAGTTAAAGTTTGTTTTAATGTACATTATTTCACGAAATTAAAGCAATAATATAATGATTAATGGTTAGGTATAAATCTTAGCAGGATCAATTAAAGGTTATAATTTTGTAGTTTTCGTATCTTCCATATTTATTATTTTGTGTAACCTTTTGTGTAACCTTGATCGCAAATATTTACAAAAACTAATTATTATATCTTTCTTTTAATCTTTTTTTCAATTTTTTCTTGTATATAATAAATTTATGTTTAATACATATAAATAAATTATTTATATATCGTGTTCTTCTTAAATATTTTAATATAATATATTTAAACATTTCTTAATTAATAAATATATATTTTGATATTTTAAGTGTACGATACCTTATAATAGAATATTTACAATTTAATATTAAAGTTATTTTGATTACGCAATTTAATATCTCAGTATTTTTATTTTATAATGTTTCTATTCTATTCTATTGTATTCTATTATAAATTAAAAATGATTTTAATTATAATGTAAAATATATATATTTTTTAATGCATTAACAATATTGTATTTAATTTTTTTATAAGAAAAATTAATTATTGCTTAATTTTTAGATACATCTTGTTAGTGATATGGATGAAAGTGATATGGATGAACCTTCAGTAAAAAATGTACCTCCAAAGAAGAAAAGGTAAACTATATATATTTAACTGTAAAATTTAGATGTTTTTTTCAAGAAACTATAGTAATTTTCAAATTATTTTATATTTTACAAGAATTAAACAACTTAAATTTAATATTTTATTTAATATTTCTTTATATTTTTTCTCGCATTGACATATTTTTTAAAAATATTCTTTCTTTAGCTCTCATATGATTAATTCATATAAGAATACATTAGGAAAAGAAAATGAAGTAAAAGAAGCACCTAGAAAGAAGCATCGAAAATAAAAATTTACAGAAAAATGGCTTTCTCAACCAGAATTGAGTGTTTGGTTAAGTCGTGATCAAAATGATATATATAAAGCAAAATGCATTTATTGTAGTTATTCAATGAATGCAGATTTAATAGTAATTAAACGACATGGACAAAGTGCAAAACATATACAAAAAATGCAAGCAACTGTGAAACAACGATCTATTTCATGTTTTACTGACAAAAAACAAAGTGTAGACAAAGCTACTACATCTAGTGAAATAAAATTAGTTGGATTCTTGACAGAACACAATCTGCCATTTCGTTTAGCTGATCATTTAGTACAGTGCTGGGATTTACTTGCCATTTACGGCGAGATTTCGAGACGTACGCCTCTTGCCCCCCACTCCTCGCTCGCGCCATAACAACGCAGCGCCGGCCGCTCGTAACTAAGGAGCGCGGCACATAGTCTCAGGAACGTGCGTATCAAACGCAATAGCACAATTAGCATTCTAATAGCAAGAATAATAACTATTTGTATTATTAATACAAAATAAAAGATTGAATAGAAAATTTTAATAATAACTTTTGCTATTAGAATGCTAATTGTGCTATTACGTTTGATACGCACGTTCCTGAGACTATGTGCCGCGCTCCTTAGTTACGAGCGGCCGGCGCTGCGTTGCTATGGCGCGAGCGAGGAGTGGGGGGCAAGAAGCGTGCGTCTCGAAATCTCGCCGTAAATGGCAAGTAAATCCCAGCACTGATTTAGTAGATCTATTTAAAGACATTTGTCATGACCATCTTATAGTGAAGAATATTACAATGAAAAGAACTAAGGCAACTAGTATCGCAGTAAATGTTATAGGTGCTTCTCATAAGGAGAAATTAGCTCAAGTATTAAGAAACACTAAATTCAGTCTTCTCACAGACGAATCAACTGATATATCATGTATAAAAACTGCTTGTATGGTAGTAAGATTTAATAATACCATTTTGAAAAAGATTGTCAGTGAATTTTGGGAATTATATAAAGTTTATGATTCATCCAACGCTAATGAAGGTGCAACGGCAGAAAATTTATTTAAAGGAATAATTAAATCTCTGGAAGATAATTCAGTACCTCTTTCGAATATGATTGGATTTGCTGCAGATGGATGCAGTACAATGATGGGCCAACATAACTCAGTAGCTAGCAGATTCAAAGAAAAATGTCCTGGTATATTTATTTTAAAATGTGTATGCCATTCTGCTCATTTGTGTGCAAGTGAAGCTTGTAAAAGCCTTCCAAGATCAGTTGAAGATTTCGCAAGAAATATTTATAATTTTTTTAAATCAAGCGCAAAAAGGCAATGCCAATTCTATGCATTTCAAGAATTTATTAATGTAGCACCACACAAAATATTACATCCATCTCAAACACGTTGGCTCTCTTTAACGATGGTTGTAGAACGCATTATCGAACAATGGGAAGCTTTGAGATTATTTTTCACTGATAGATGGTTACTGGAACGGTTACAAGCAACAGAGCAAATTTTTAAAGAGCTTAATAATCCAGTAACAAAATTATATTTTTTCTTTCTTCAATGGATTTTACCAAAGTTTACAGATTTTAATCGTTTTTTTCAAACAAATGCAGCTGTTATCACTGAACTTCATGATAAAATAGTAAGCCTTTATCAGGAAATTCTTTTGTGCTATATGAACAGAAATTATGTTATGAAAACTGCACTTACTGATATAAATCCTTGCAAAGAAGAAGAATTTATTCCATATTCACAAATGTATTTGGATATAAAAGTTCTTCAAACTATTAATGATCAAAATGTTGTTATTCAACAAAAGGAAAAGGATGAATTTCTCTGGCGATGTAGAGAATTTCTAAAGGTATTTTTTAATACATTTATTAAAAATATAATAATATTTCAATTACTTATCTACTTATTTTAATTTTTTATTATTGATCGAATTTTTCAATCTTTTACATTAAGTTCTCATTCTTTTTAGATATCAGCATTGCAAATATCACGTCGCTACAATATGCAAGATCCTGTTTTGACTAAACTTGCAGCCCTGCATCCAAAAAATGCTATATCATTATCATATCGAGATACGACTCCAACACTCATGACTTTAATGAAATTAGTTCCGAAAATTTTTGACACAAATAATGATAATTGTCATAAGACTATGCAAGTAATAGATGATCAATGGCGTCGCCTTCCTCTTTTTGCTGCACTTCTACCTAAAGATATTGCAGAAACATGTGCAGATAACTTTTGGAATAATGTTTTAGACAGTAAGGATATTTCAGGAAAGCTTCAATTTGATGAATTGGCTACATTTGCTCTTGGTATACTAAGTTTACCACATTCAAATGCAGATTGCGAACGAATTTTTAGTCAGGTAAACATATGCATATAAACTAAAAAATAAATAATTGTAAATATTTGTCTAATATCTCTTTAGCTTCTTTATATAATAAATGCAATTATTTAAATCTATCTCATTTTGTACATTTCAGGTAAACTTGATAAAAACAAGTTATAGGAATAAATTAAACATTAAAACAGTTAATGGAGCATTATTGGCCGCAGAATGTGTGAGAAGATCACGAGAAGAAAAAGAAAAACTTGGCAGTGCTTTATTTCAGCCAACCACAAGAATGTTAGAAAGAATGACATCAAACATTTTATATCCAAAAAAAATAAAGAAAAAAAAAGAAGAGATACAAGACAAGGAGAGCGAAACAGAAATTATTTGGTGTTAGATAAAGATGCATTGTATTATTTGTAACGAGAGATATATAATTATATATAATATATATATTATATACTGTGATAATTATATCTAATATGTTATAATATATAATTAAATTTTATTTTTTGTGCTATATATACTGCAAAAATCCAAAAGTTGTTACAAATTATTGTCTCCTTTGTGATATATAACGTATAAAAATTTAAAAGCATACTTCTCTTTAAAAAAAAATATAAATTGTATAATACGACTATTTGTACTACTATTTGTCAAATTGGTACGACATATATACTACTATTTCTCTAAGTTGGTACTACACTTCTTCCTCTAGTATCTGGCAACACTGGTTCCCAATCGATTATGCTCTCAACGTGATGTGTCGTCGGGTTTCAGCTAATATCTGTCCGTTCTGAGATGAGTCAAGCGTCGAGATGGGATCGTGGATCAGCCACGAGGTTGAAGGCTTCTTCAGTCACGGAGGACCTAACCACCACAGGTCGTGTGACGCGAGTTCCGTCGCCGATAAACCGCGTGAAGCGCAGTCGGCGGGATTTTGCTTAGAAGAAACGTGATTCCATCGAACGGAAGGGAGGGAGTTCTGTATCTCCGAGACGCGATTAGCTACATAAGTATTCCACTTACAAGTAAACCTATGGAAGTGTCACTCACCGATTTTAATGAAACTTTGCACATTTGTAGAACTATGAAAAATATTCGATACGTATTTTTTTTTATCGGCCAAGGTTCGCTCTGAAGGGTTGAAACGACAAAGGTTGGATTTTATGCACCAGGTGGAATAAGTTGAATATTTCAAGACATTAAATAAGTATAGGGGTTTTTTGGGATCGCCGAAACTGAATCTGATGTTAAAATTATGGAAATCAAAATGGCCGACCCAATATGGCCAGGTACATAAAAAAAGTGTTCAGTTCGGCCTTGTAGGGTATGGAAATATTGTAAAAAATGTTAAATTTGAATTTCGGTGTTTCTCAAGGTTTTTGATATCGCTAATCACAATTCTGATTTCGAAATTTTACGCAGGAACAATGTTACCAACGTAAGCTGCACTATGAATATCAGCAGTTACATTCATGCATAAAACTTTGGTACATGGTAAAAATATTTGGTACAACATACCCTACAAGGCCGAACTGAACACTTTTTTTATGTACCTGGAGGCCATATTGGGTCGGCCATTTTGATTTCCATAATTTTAACATCAGATTCAGTTTCTGCGACCCCAAAAAACCCCTATACTTATTTAATGTCTTGAAATATTCAACTTATTCCACCTGATGCATAAAATCCAACCCTTGTCGTTTCAACTTTTCAGAGCGAACCTTGGCCGATAAAAAAAAATACGTATCGAATATTTTTCATAGTTCTACAAATGTGCAGTTTCATTAAAATCGGTGAGTGACACTTCCGTAGGTTTACTTGTTAATAGGATGTTGTTTCAGCCAAGCCAATGCAATAGTGGAATCGGTCCACCCATAAAGCGGAGCTTGGGAAAGGTTTAGAGCGTGTAGCGCCCACTTGAGTAGCCGATTGAGAAGGACTACAGCACAGAGTTCGAGTCGAGGGATGCTTACTGTTTTCAGTGGGGCGACTTTAGTTTTCGCAGCTAGTAAGCTTATTTGAAAGGTGTCGAGAGAATGAAACACTCGTAAATAAACGACTGCGGCGTATGCACGTTGCGATGCGTCGGCGAATCCGTGAATTTCGACGCCTAAATTTTCAGTATGGCGTCCGATCCAGCGAGGTACCCGAACATTGTCTAGCGAGGGTAAATCCGAATAATAATTAATCCAACGTTTGTTTAAATCTTGAGGGATCGGATCATCCCAGTTACTTTTGAGAAGCCAGAGCTCCTGTAATAGAATCTTCGCGGTAATAACGATAGGAGCGGCCCATCCGAGAGGGTCGTATAATTTAGCGACGAGCGAAAGAATTGAACGCTTACTCGCAAACGTTTGGTTTTCCGTATGAGTTACGAAACGAAATGCGTCTTCTTTTGGCAACCACGATAAGCCCAAGACTTTTAGTGCTTCGTCTCTCTTGATAAGGTGATCGATTTGTTCGTGTTGAGAGCCAGGAATATCTTCTAAGAGTTCAGGAGAATTAGCTGTCCACTGGCGTAACTGAAACCCGCCTAGTTTCATTAAATTGACCAATTGATTTCGCGTTTCGCGTAAGGCATATCATCGGCGTCGAACAAGGTATCGTCAACGTAAAGCTGGTCTTCGATAATGTCCACGGCTCGGGGAAACGCGTGACCGTCGTCAGCCGCGAGTTGTTTTAAAACGCGGATAGCGAGATAAGGCGCGGGCGCGAGACCGTACGTCACCGTGAGGAGACGAAAATGCTTTATCGGCGACGCGTCGGTTGGTCTTCACACGATCCGTTGGAGATCGGCATCGAGAGGATTTATTAGAATTTGGCGGAACATTTTTGCTATATCAGCGGTGTAGACATAGCACCATTGTCGCCATCGCAATATTATCGCCGGAAGATCGTTCTGTAATTTCGGTCCTATTAATAAACGATCGTTTAACGAAGTTCCATCTCGCGTTTTGCATGAACCGTTAAACACCACGCGTAATTTGGTGGTGTTGCTTATCTCCCGTAAGACGGCGTGATGCGGAAGATATACGGGGGGAGACGTCAGTTCATCCTCTTTTTCAATAAGCTCCATGTGACCGAGCGTTAAATATTCGCGTAAGAAATCGTCGTACTGAGCGCGGAGATCTGATTGTTTGAGTAATTTATGTTCCGTGCGCTTATAAAGCGAGAGAGCTATAGAGAGTGATTCTCCTATCTGTATTGAGGGGGCCCTTTTGAAGGGCAACCGAACAATATATTTCCCTTGCGGCGATCTCGTGTGAGTCGCAGTAAAATGTTTTTCGCATTGGTCTTCCTCTTCAGTTAGAGGGAGCTTTTGAGAGATTTCCCCATCTTCCCAGAATTTTTGCAATAACACATTTGCGTTATCTTCCGCAATGCAATGGAGAACCGAGACACTATTAGTCGAGGGTCGGGCAGTTCCCGTCGGACCGGATAAGATCCACCCGAGCGCGGTGCTCTGCGCGGTCGGCGAACCTATGGGGCCTTGACGAAGGTCTTCTAGCAATAGTGAGCCATAAAGATCAGCTCCAATTAGCAAATGAATTGGGTGCTGGCTCGCAGGATCGGGATCGGCGAGAGTCAAGTTACGGAGATGCGACCACGAGTCGAGAGGCCGAATTTGCGAAGCTGCATAGGAGGTGATTCTTTGATAGACGTACGCGTTCAACGGAAAGATCGGAGTAGTTTTCGCGCGATAATTCGACCGAAATTCTTGCCTTCGAGGTTCCGGTATAATTTTCTCCGAAGCAACGGATTTGCAGATCGGCGCGGTATCGTTTCGTTCGCATTAACTGACACAGAGATTCCGAGATGAAACTGAATGTGGATCCTTGATCCAGCAACGCTCTGACTTTAAAGCGTCTACCTTCCGGCGTGCGTAGATCGACCCACGCGGTAGCGAGCAGCACGTTAGGCGCCGGCTCTATACGAGATTGTATGCTTTGTACGCTGGCGACAGCTGAATCCGTTGTAACAGCGGAAGCGCTTGCAGGGGTTTTCGCTACAACCACGGACGCAGGCGATTGTGAGACGGACGCTGCCAAATTCTCGTTATTAATAACATGCAATAACGAGTGATGTGTGCGACCACAGTGTTTACAGCGTGCACTTGTTTTACACGACGATGTGAAATGTCCCGCTCGCAAACAATTGAGGCAAAGTTTCTTTAGTCTCACAAATGCGACGCGTTGCGCGATTGACTTCGCGAGAAAATCTTCGTACTTAAGCAAATTGCTGCTCGCTAAGCAGATTCCCGGCGCAACTTACGCATTTGATTACGGTTACATTGTTTACCGAAGATTTCGATTTGTTATTGCGAGAATTGACTGAATTTAGAGAAACGTCCGAGAGATCGGTTAACCCTCGGATTCGAAGCGTTAAAAACTCGTTAAATTCTTTGTATGAGGGGAGATTTGAAGCCAAGGAGCTGCGCAAATTCCATTCATTGCGTGTACGTTGACTAATTTTTTGCGACAAAATATAGATAAGAAGATCATCTCACTGATCGACAGGGCTATCTAGATTCTTTAGAGCGGCTAACGCTGCAGACACTGTGTCGCGCAATTTCTTTAATTCGCTAGCATTTTCGTTTTTCATCGGCGGTAGATTCATGAAAGAATGAATATGCGCGTGTATAAGCGTTTGCTTATCATTGTACTCGTTCACTAGTAGTTGCCACGCAGAATTGTAATTAGCGTCAGAGATTTTTTAATTGGCAATTATTAAAACCGCGTCTTCGGTTACGCTGGATTTCAAGTAATGAAAACGCTGGGTGTTAATAAGCGCTTCGTTCTTCGCAACAAGTGATTCGAACATATTTCGAAAACTTTCCCATTCCAAATAATCACCGGAAAATTTAGGCAGTGAAATACGCGGTAATTGTAACGAAACTCCGTAGACGCGTCGCGGAAAGAAGAGTTAATAGTATCGGTACTATCGGTAGAAGGAGATTCTGTTTTACAAAATCTACTTATCGTATCTAGAAGGTGATCGGCGGCATCGTGGTAGGCGTCTTCCGCTCCGTAGAACTCCTCCTTTAGGAAGTAGGGAAGAGTCGTCCTTTGCTCCGCAGTCGCAACTAGGCAGAGTTCGTTGTGCAGCCGTTGAACCTTGCTCCAGGCTTCCTTCAGATCTGCTAGTTTTCCCTGCGTGCGGGCGAGAGTGACGTTTGATTTGGCGATTTTCTTGAAGTTGATTAAGATTCGCTTGAGCAAATCAATTTCGTTGGTCTGCTCCACCAGGAGCCGACGCAAGTCCTCCGACATCGTGTTCGGAGGTTCCGAAGTACTCTGCGTTGATACCACTGC
This sequence comes from Prenolepis imparis, assembly GCF_030444845.1. Lineage (NCBI taxonomy): Eukaryota > Metazoa > Arthropoda > Insecta > Hymenoptera > Formicidae > Prenolepis > Prenolepis imparis. The sequence goes on along the minus strand of NW_028141484.1, from coordinate 2 downwards.
TT